>NC_087200.1:106009799-106014799 GCF_015104395.2 Macrobrachium nipponense | reverse complement strand
TTAAGATTGTTTACGATGCTTCAGCTTACGATGCATCTCAAGAACGGAATCCCCGTCGTAACCCGGGGACTGCCTGTATTTGTGTATATATATATATATATTTATATATATATATATATATATATATATATATATATATATATATATATATAGATATATTTTATGTATATATATATATATATATATATATATATATATATATATATATATATATATTAATGAAGATAAAAAGCCCATAAAACACTATTTTAAAGTTGCAACCATATATTTCAAGCACTTCCTTCTGTGCTCCTGATCACTGGTAAAATATGGACATAGGATGTCTTACAAAAGTATCTCTACTAAAAGATATGTAAGTGTGGCAGTAAGTCTCTGTTGGTGACCAAGGAAGGGTGGAAATTAAACTATTCTTTGGTGATTTTTGGCCTCATTAACTCCCGTCTGGCGACTCGTTTGGTTGTCGCATATCCTTGGACACCTGCCTGAGGAGCGGCCTAAGGATCAGTTCATCGATGTCATCCGATTTCCAATGTCCTCCTGACAGGTTCATATTCTTGGTTTGATTGGTGATTGCAGATTCCAGCATTCTCGTTTTGTGCGGACAGCTACTTTTGAAAATCAGCTCCGCCCCACTCCAGTTAATAGTATGGCTTTTGTCCCTAATATGTAGGAAAATCCCAGAGTTCTCTGATGCATATCTCACTGATCTTTTGTTTTCTGCTAATCTTTGCGAGATGGATCTACCAGTTTCCCAAACGTAAATCTCATTACAATTGCAACACAGTATCTTGTAAACTTTGGCTTCATCTTCTCTTCTACTATTGGATTCATCAGGTTCTTTAAAAAAATAGATAAATAAATTGAAAAAGTATCAGGACTGAAAATCTGGCAGCAATTGAGACTGTCAAAGGAGGATCAAACCACGTAATACAAAAGAGAGACCTTAAGACTAATTTATTATATACAAAATTTACAATTGTTTGAGTTCAGTTTTTACATGAAAGCATCAGTGGCAAAGCAAAAATAACCATAAATTCAATCTGAAAGTCATCAGATAAGGCAAATATCAAACCATCAGCATAACAATCTTTAAGAAACAAACAATAACAGAGTCAGTACATCAATAACCAAAAAAAATAAACATACCTTGTAAGCAGGAGGAAAAATAATTACTTTACATAAAGGATCAGTGAAATACCATTACAATAATTACAGTAACCTCAGTATGAGCAGATAGCAAATAGTTAAGAAGATACACCATAAAAAGGTTACAATTATTGACACAAATTAAAATTAACAAAAAGAACCATAAAAATCAAAAGCAGGGTTAACACATGCCAAAAAACACATCAATTTCCCGATTACTTTTCAACATTAACAATAAAAACCTGGAGAAAACCTATAGCACAAAAGCCCTCTACAGTAAATACTGAAGGACTCCATACCCAGGAAACCATAGCAACTAGTAGAGATGATACCTGAGGACCCACTAAGAATACCTCCTGAAGAAATTTATCCAGCCGAAGTAGGGGAACACAGACGACGCTGCCCTTCAGGAGAACACAGACGAAGCTGCAACTTTAAAGCCATGGTCCTCAACATAACACAGATGAAGCTGCTAACCCAGACAAAACTGGCTCTGCTGAACATCTTGATGCTAGCCCTTAACCTTGCATGTCCTGAGTAGTAACCAAATAGTCATTAGGGACTCCAAACGTGACTGAACAGAACCCCCATGCTGCTTAAAACCTCCCCAGGTCTCTGTACCTTACTGACTGAAGCTGTCAGACACCGGCTGTTGGACGTTACGTTACCTCCACCTCTTCTACCAATAAACAAGAGGTGAGACGACCCTCACTGGGAAACAACCTGAAACAACTATTTTGATCGTCTGAGACAAGAAAACAATAAATGAGGTGTTTAATATCCTTACAGTGTATGTATGTATGTGTGTGTGTGTATATACATATATAAATTATATATATATATATATATATATATATATATACTATATATATATATATATATATGTATATATATATATATATATATATATATATATATATATATATATATATATAATATATATATATATATATACAGTGGTGTCCCCCGTATTCGCGGGGGATGCGTACCAGACGCCCCCCCCCCCCGTGAATAGTTAGAACCGCGAATGTTTGGAACCCCTATAAAAGTGCTAAAAACAGCCTATTTTATTAGTTAAAACTCAAGAAAAACCCACTAAAAATTTTCCTACATGGTTTTTTTAATAGTTTTATCACAAAAAGTGCATTTTATGATGAAATTCATAAAAAAAAAAACCAGGAATTTGTGGATATATATCATAGAAAAATTCCGCGAATGCGCGAATTTTCCACGAATAATGCAGGGAAACGTTCGAGAGAAATCCGCGAATGTGTGAGTCCGCGAATCTGGAGAACGCGAATACAGGGGGTCCACTGTATATGTATAGATATATGTATATATATATGTATAATATATATATATTATAGTATATATATATATATATATATATATATATATATATATATATGTATATGATATGTATAGTATATATATATAATATATATATATATATATATATATATATATATATATATATATATAGTATACGTTACGACGGGTTACGACGGGTCCGGCTTACGACGTTCCGAGGTTACGATGCCTTTTCTTATTAAATATTCATTGAAAAATCCGCCCTAGGTTACGACGCTTGTTCCGAGGTAACGACGCTGAAGCTTCCGACGCTACGAGTTAACGACGCTTTTAGTTTAGCACAGTATATTAATAAAATAAGTTTTTGGTTAGATTACAACAAAAAATTTTGAGGTTATGATGATTTTCGACACTTTTATGTCGTATTTTTAAAATTTTGTTAGTGACGACCTCATATGACGGAACTAGTTTCCGAGTGAATGAATACACTATCTTGGGATGTGCAGTTTATAACAGTCCAAAAGCGCAAATAATGAAATAATCATTGCTTGTTTCCAGTATACATAATTAACAAAACTAAGTTTCTGGTTAGATTACAACGCAAAGTCCAAAGTTACGATGGTTTTTATGCCTTTAACGATTACCTCATACGCAGAACTAGTTTCTTAGCGGAGGGCGCATAAATTAATTTACGCTATTAAAACTGTATGGTAACATAGTCAAGGATAAGTAACGCATTCTCAAACAGTATACATATCCTTTAATTACAAAACAGCAAAAATATCATTGAAACATTATTTCACTTAAAGAATCCATTTATACTCTACTTAGACTTGGACATAAAAACCATAGTTTCTCTCTCTCTCTCTCTCTCTCTCTCTCTCTCTCTCTCTCTCTCTCTCTTTGTATTTTCCGACGAAAATAATCACTAATTAGTGTATTTGATGTTTATTTTCATGATAAATACATTTTTATAATACAAAAATGATTTACTAATTTTCAAATATTAATTTTGAGTTAATACTGTATTAGTAAGTTTAATTTAAGTAAGTTTAAATGATATCACATAATAAAAATAATAATTCTCTCTCTCTCTCTCTACTACAAAGATGTATATTTTTTTGTATGATAAATAAATGATTTACTATTTTCAAATATTAATATCAATTTATACAGCAATAATATCAATTCATTAAAGAAAATACCATACGAATTAGTAAGATTTTAACTTATATTTAAAAAATTATGGAAGAATGAAGGAAATCCCAGTCTTCTTCCAGTAACCTTTCCTCGAGATCCAGGTACTAAAACTGTCAGAATATATCAAGTTCTGTGACAGCCAGGAGGGGGAAGAGCTGCAGTGTTGCAATCACGTGTTCTGGGATTCCCCCCCCCTCTCTCTCTCTCTCTCTCTCTCTCTCTCTCTCTCTCTCTCTCTCTCTCTCTCTCTCCTCTCTCTCTTATTTACTGAGACTCGAGATTTTTTATGTACTTGTACTATTTGTTTTTAATACTTTCAAATAATAAAATAATAATAATAATAATAATAATAATAATAATAATAATAATAATAATAAGAATAACTGTAATTACAAAATTCATATGTGATAGTATTTTAAAGAAATACAATACGTACTAATCATATATGTCACTTTTAATTAAGGTTAACTCTCTCTCTCTCTCTCTCTTTTGCCACACAAGATAATAATGTGTCATAGTGGTAAACTCCCTCCCTCTCTTTCGCTGGAAGCGTTATAAGTATTTTTTGAGAGAACAGAGAGAGATAAACACTCTCTCTCTCTCTCTTTACCGAGATGAAAGAATTTTATGGTACTAGTATGTAAAATGTTTATTGATAATTTCAGTTATTTAATAATAATAATAATAATAATAATAATAATAATAATAATAATAATAATAATAATAATAATAACTTTAATTAGAAAATTCATAATGGTCGTAGTTTTAAAGAGATGAAAATGACCTTTCCATTTCACTTGTAAGGATAATTCCTCTTTCTTACTGAGATGAGAGAATTTTATAGGTAGATGCATGTGTTTATTATTTTAATTTTCAAATAATAATAATAATAATAATAGAAGTTAGTATAATATGATAAAATAATTTCAAAAGAAAAATTCTTCCTTCGTCTTTTTTTGTATCAATTTCCCTACCTCATAATTCCAGTGACACTCGGAGCTTAACAATGCCATACAATGGTCAACTAATTAATGGTTTTTTAGTAATGGTCTCTCTCTCTCTCTCTCTCTCTCTCTCTCTCTCTCTCTCTCCTCTCTCTCTCTCTCTTGTATTTTAATGAAAATATACAGTAATTGTGAATACACAGTGTTGCACATGAAAAAAGTAAATTAGTGATAATTTTAGAGATGGCCCTAAGAAAAATTGCAAATTAGTGAAATTTTCCCTGTGGACATGTTTTCAAGAACATCGTTCCGGCTTACGACGATTTTCGGGTTACGACGCGTCTTAAGAACGGAACCCCCGTTGTAATCCCGGGGGGTGGGGAACTGGCCTTGTAATAG
>NC_087200.1:105964799-106004799 GCF_015104395.2 Macrobrachium nipponense | reverse complement strand
TGGAAGATCTTTAGGAGAATTTTTGATTATTAAATTCTTGACATTAATATTACTGAAAACAACATTTATGTTAAAAAGCTTTAAAATTCTAGGAATATCTAAAAACCTTCCATCATAAGGTAATGTTAGAATGTTATCTTACTAAATTCAAGTTTGTCATTAGTTGAATAAAATGTTTTTCTAGCTCTTTTCCATGCCACATCTACAAAAGTCCTTGGGTATTTAAGTTTCATTGCAATATCATAAATAGTTTTAATTTCAGCGTCAATAAACTGCGGGCCATAGACACGTAAAGCCCTTAGAAACATCCCAGAAAAAACAGAGAATGTAACATTTTGATGGTGATTGGAGTAGTAATGAACAAAAGAGGCAATGTTAGTTGATCTTCGAAAGACTGAAAAGGTGAAATTTCTATCATTTCTAAGGACAGTTACATCAAGAAAATTCAAATTCAAATTTCTTTCTTCCTCTGCGGTAAATTTTATAGAAGGGACTAAATTATTGAGATTATTAAGGAATTCCTGGAGATTTTCGTGAACTGGCCAAATACAGAAGATATCATCCACATATCTAAACCAAATAACTTTTTGGGGCAAAATTCTTGGGAAGAGTTTTGTTTCAAAAAATTCCATGTAAATACGAATTGCTAAGGACAGGAGATAAGGGATTACCCATAGCCATGCCAAACTTTTGTACAAAAAATTCCCCATTAAAACAAAATTTACTATCTTTGATACATAACCTTATGAGACTAATGAGGTTTGCCACACTTAAGGGAATGTCATGACATTCTAATTCTAAGTAAGTCATCTACAGGCACTTTTGTAAATAAAGAGACAACATCAAAACCAACCATATTAAAATCAAAATTCAAATTTAAACTATTCAATTTGTTTATAAAATCAACATTGTTTTTAACATTCGTGATAGAAATGTTTCCTACCAAAAGAGTAAGAATTTTTACAAGCCATTTAGATAAATTATACGTAAATGAGCCCACTGAACTAATGATTGGTCTGATAGGGTTATAGATTTTATATATAAATAAAGGTTTTTTTTGCCACGAAGGAAAAAATGAAAAAGTGAGATAGCCAAATACTTTCGGTCCTGTTCGGACCCTTTGCTGAGGCAAACTGATTTTACAGAGAACAACATAGTCAAAAGAAGGCTTAATATACAAACTGACACTACAAAATTAGCAATAAGGGCGATTTTCACTCTACAGAAAGGAGGAGCCGCCTGAGGGTAGCCACACCTTGAAGGATACACGCAGTAAACAAGTGATTCTTCCAGAAAACAGTACATTTTGAAAAAACACGGGAGCATATACAATTTAATACCATGAATTTTTACACAAATTTTCTCAAAAAATTATTAATGAAAAGACGAAAGAAAATACAAATATATGTATATCGAGCAAGAGAAAGAGGGAGAGAGAATATCGAACCAGAGAGAGAGAGAGAGAGAGCAAGAGAGAGAGAGAGAGAGAGAGAGAGAGAGAAAGAGAGAAAGAAATAACTATATACATGTGGGACTAATTTATTAATTCATTTATTTTAAGGTCCTTCATAAACATCTTACAAATATATGGGTCCAAATGGTACATTCCCAGACTAAGATTTAGGTTGTTTTTATTAGTGATTTGTATAATTGACGATTCCAGTAAATTTCTTGAAACATAATCATTAGATCTAGCAATTACCGAGGTATCACCCCAATTAATACAATGAGATTTTTTACTCAGATGGATAAACAGTGCATTTGAAGTCTGGGCTGTTCTAACTGAATACATATGCTGCTTAATACGTACACATAAATTTTTACTCGACTGACCAACGTAAAATGATGGGCAAACCTTACAAGGAATTTTGTAAATGATGTTGTTATTTGTTACAGGACTATTCTTAATTAGCATATCTTTAATGGTATTGTTATAAGAGAACACATTAACATTAAACTATTTAAATATTGATTTTATGGTTTCAAATCCACAAAAATAAGGTAAGCTAAGTACATTTTTAGGCATTTTTTTTTCATTAATAGCAACACTATAAAACTTTTTGTGAGCTTTTTAATAGCATAAATCAATTAAATGAGGTGGGTAGCAGAGATCGTTTCCTATCTTTTTTATGTATTCTATTTCTTGGTCCAGATATTGTGGACTTGTGATACGCAAAGCGCGTAGGAACATAGAAGAAAAAATTGAAATTTTAATATTAAGATGGTGGCCAGAATAAAAATGTACATATGTTAAATTATTTTTGGGTTTTCTATAAATACTGAATTTGCATTGGAAAGATTCTCTATATATTAATACATCTAGGAAAGGGATTGACATTGTTACTTTCAATTTCAACAGTGAATTTTATGGATGGCACTAAATTATTCAATTTAGACAGTAAATCATTTACATTTAAATTTCTCCTTTCCCTCCATTTTCGCAGCAGCAATGTGACGTTTATTTATACATAGCATCACATTTTATATACTTCGTGATCAAGTTATTCATTATGAGGGCCACGTTTACTTTTACTTTCCTGTTCCCACTGCTGAGCGGTTTCGTCACCTCTTTCTCCAAGTCCTTAAAGGCGGCGCACTCTACCAGAATTCACCTGAAATTCCTGAAAAAAATTAAGTCCTTGGCAGAATGGGGAGGGGCGAGTGTTACCCAAATCATAGCTACCATACCGCATAAGAAGATACGATCAACATCCTTTTAACAAATTTTCTTCAATTATATTAAAACGTCACATGCTGCCACGAAAATGGAGGAAAAGGAGAAATTTAAAGAACTGGAAAAAGCCCGACGTAACTTCAACTACTCGATTCCCGCTGATTGGAAACACGCATTAAGGCAAGAAATATATGGAAAACTTCATAGAACTACAGACACTTTGATTAGAAAACTGGACAGAAAATTAAACAACCTTATCAACGACAGTGATTGGACCAATAATGCTAGAAGTGATTGTGTGGTGATTTTGGTATCGAGCAAAAAACAAATAAGTGATAATGCAGTGTGCGCATTAGGCTTTGGGTTGTCTTTCTTCATTTGTAACAAAACCCTCAGCTTTATCAATAGCGACATCTCTATATAAGTTTGAAAAATACTGTGACCTACCACAAAATCATTTAGACATTATCAAAGGCATGACATATAGTGCTACGCATGCCTATCATGAAAATAACTTCCCTGCTCGCTACAGAAAAAGTTTAAAAGAATTGAAGAATGATAATAGCTTACACATTACCAAGGCTGATAAATCCAATAGTTTAGTGGTTCTTGACAAAACTGACTACATATCACACGTGCATACTTTACTAGAGGATGAAATAACTTACAAAAAACTCGCAAAAAAGCCGTTGGACCAAGTAATAAAAACTTTAATATCAATATCAAACAAATTCTTAAAGATAAAAAAGAACTTTTGTGTAAGTTAACTGTAAAGTGTCCCTCATTACCTTATTTATATGGCCTAGTCAAAACTCATAAGGAAAACAAACCTATGTGCCCAATTATTAGTACTGTAGGATCAATTGCTTATAAACTATTTAAATATCTTACTAAACTGTTATCCCCGCTACTAGGAACTGTATCTAATTCACACATCCGGAATTCTCTTGATCTTGTGGAAAAATTAAATAACATTGTACTAACCCTAGCGATATTTTTGTCAGTTTTGATGTATGTTCTTTGTTTACAAAAGTCCCTATTGACTCTGTGCTAGAATATTTAAGTAATGAACTTGTACTGCATGAATTGCCCATGTCCGTTAGTCACATAATTTCCTTAATTAAGTTATGTATTTGTGATTGCAGATTTATTTTTAATGGAGAATATTACCAACAAATATTTGGTATGGCCATGGGTAGCCCTTTATCACTTCTCCTTACAAACTTATATATGGAATTTTTTGAGAGACAACACCTCCGAAATATCACACTTATCCCCTTAAAATGGTACCGATATGTCGATGATATCTTAGTAGTCTTACCTGGTGGTATCGATGTATAAATGATTTACTGTCTAAATTGAATAAAATAGTGCCATCCATAAAATTCACTGTTGAAATTGAAAATAACAATGTCATCCCTTTCCTAGATGTATTAATACATAGAGAATCTTTCCAATGCAAATTCAGTATTTATAGAAAACCCAAAAATAATTTAACATATGTACATTTTTATTCTGGCCACCATCTTAATATTAAAATTTCAATTTTTTCTTCTATGTTCTTGCGCGCTTTGCATATCACAAGTCCACAATATCTGGACCAAGAAATAGAATACATTAAAAAGATAGGAAACGATCTCTGCTACCCACCTCATTTAATTGATTTATGTTATGCAAAAGCTCACAAAAAAGTTTTATAGGTGTTTGCTATTAATTGAAAAAGAATGCCTAAAAATGTACTTAGCTTACCTTTATTTTTGTGGATTTGAAACCATAAAAATCAATATTTAAAATCGTTTAATGTTAATATAGTGTTCTCTTATAACAATACCATTAAAGATATGCTAATTAAGAATAGTCCCATAACAAATAACATCATCATTTACAAAATTCCTTGTAAGGATTGCCCATCGTTTTACGTTGGTCAGTCAAGTAAAAATTTATGTGTACATATTAAGCAGCATATGTATTCAGTTAGAACAGCCCAGACTTCAAATGCACTGTTTATCCATCTGAGTGAAAAATCTCATTGTATTAATTGGGTGATACCTCGGTAATTGCTAGATCTAATGATTATGTTTCAAGAAAATTTACTGGAATCAGCAATATACAAAATCACTAATAAAAACAACCTAAATTTGGTCTGGAATGTACCATTTGGACCCACATAAATTTGTAAGAGGTTTATGAAGGACATTTAAATAAATGAACAACTAATAAATTAGTCCCACATGTATATAGTTATTATTCTCTCTCTGTGTTGTGTGTGTGTGTGTGTCTCTCTCTCCTCTCTGGTTCGATATTCTCTCTCCCTCTTTCTCTTGCTCGATATATATATATTTATATTTTCTTTCGTCTTTTCATTAATAATAATTTTTTGGGAAAATTTATGTAAAAATTCATGATATTAAATTGTATATGCTCCTGTGTTTTTTCAAAATGTACCGTTTTCTGGAAGAACCACTTGTTTACTGCGTGTATCCTTTCAAGGTGTGCTACCCTCAGGCGGCTCCTCCTTTCTGTAGAGTGAAAATCGCCTTATTGCTAATCTTTTGAGTGTCAGTTTGTATATTAAGCCTTCTTTTGACTATGTTGTTCTCTGTAAAATCAGTTTGCCTCAGTAAAGGGTCCAAACAGGACCGAAAGTACTTGGCTATTTCGCTTTTTCATTTTTTCCTTTGTGGCAAAAAAAACCTTTATTTATACATAGCATCACGTTTTATATACTTTAGGATCAAGTTATTCATATATGTATATATGTACACACATACACACACACACACACACACAATATAATAATATTAGAGAATTAAATTATATATATATTTTATATATATGTATATTATATATTACATATTATTAATAAATTTAATATAAATATAAATATATATATATAAAATATATATATATAATTTTATTTATATATATAATATTACATTATATATATATATATAATTAAATATATATATAATAATAATATTTAAACACAACACACACACACACACACACATATATATATATATATATATATATATATATATATATATATATATATATATATATTATATATATATATATATAATATATATATATATATATATATAATATGATATATATATATATATACATATATATATATATATATATATATATATATATATATATATATATATATATATATATATATATATATATATATATATATATATATATATATATATATATTATATATATATATATATATATATATATATATATATATATATATATATATATATATATCTATATACACACACACAAACACACACAAACACACACATATATATATATAATATATATATATATATGAAGATATCAAGCTACAATGTCCGTTTAATATCTAATTCACTCTACCTCGGAATAATAATATATATTATATGCTTAACCAAAGGGGATTTTTTCTCGATAATAGACTTGCCTGGTGTAGTAGGTAAAAGCTTCACTGATGTTCTTGAATTTGAAAGGCTCCATGGGTTCGTGCCTGGGTCCAGGCCAGTCTATTATGGAGAAAAAATTCCCTTCAGTTAAGCATATATGAAAAAAATATATTAATTCCGAGGTAGAGCGAATTAGATATTAAAGGACATTCTAGCTCGATATAAGTATATGAATCACGGAAATGTGATATGACTTATATATATATATATATATATATATATATATATATATATATATATATATATATATATATATGATATGTATATATATATATATATATATATATATATATATATATATATATATATATATATATATATATATATATATATATATATATATATATATATATATATATATATATATATATATATATATATATATATATATATATATATATATATATATATATATATATATATACATACACACACACACACACTGGGCCCCCCATTCGTGTTCTCCGGATTTCTCTGTGGAGCATATCTACCCATTATTTGCCGGGAATTTGTCTATTCGCAGGGTTTTCTGACGATAAATAATCACTAATTAGTGTATTTTGATGTTTATTTTCATGCCTAAATACATTTTAATGATACAAAAATGATTTACTAATTTTAAAATATTAATATTGATCAATACTGTATTAGTAAGTTTAATAAGATTAAATCATATCACATAATAACAATAATAATTCTCTCTCTCTCTCTCTCTTACAGAGATGTATGTTTTTTGTATGATAAATAAATGATTTACTAATTTTCCAATATTAATATTAATGTACAGTGTTCCCCCCGTATTTGCGTTCTCCGGATTCGTGGACTCACACATTCGTGGATTTTTCTTTGGAACCTATCTAGAAATTATTCGCGGACGGAATTTTCTGACCAAAATAATCACTAATTAGTGTATTTTGATGTTTATTTTCATGACTAAATACATTTTTATGATACAAAAATGATTTACTAATTTTCAAATATTAATTTTGATTAATACTGTATTAGTAAGTTCAATAAGTTTAAATGATATCACATAATAAAAATAATAATTCTCTCTCTCTCTACTACAAAGATGTATGTTTTTTTGTATGATAAATAAATGATTTACTATTTTCAAATATTAATATTAATTTATACAGCAATAATATCAATTCATTAAAGAAAATACCATAGTGAATTAGTAAGATTTTATCTTATAAATTTAAAAAATTATGGAAGAATGAAGGAAATCCCAGTCAGATTCTTTCTCTAACTCCAGGTACTAAAACTCAGATACACGTATCAAGTTAAGTGACCGGAGGGGGAAGGAGCTGATTTGTTGCTGCCATCAAGTGCTCATGAAATTTCCACCCTCTCTCTCTCTCTCTCTCTCTCTCTCTCTCTCTCTCTCTCTCTCTCTCTCTCTCTCTTCTCTCTCTCTCTCTCTCTCATTTACTGAGGACTCGAGAAGGAGGGGATTTTTTCTAGTACTTTTGACTATTTGTTTTTTAATACTTTCAAAAAAATAATAATAATAATAACTGTAATTACAAAATTCATATTATGTGATAGTATTTTAAAGAAATACAATAGTAATCTATCCATGTCACTTTTAATTCAGGTTAACTCTCTCTCTCTCTCTCTTTTGCCACACAAGATAATGTGTCATAGTGGTAACTCCCTCCCTCTCTTTCGCTGGAAGCATTATAAGTATTTTTTGAGAGAACAGAGAGAGACAGCTGTTAAATATATCAAGTAATGTGACAGGAGGGGAGGGAGTGTTTCTCTCTCTCTCTCTCTCTCTCTCTCTCTCTCTCTCTCTCTCTCTCTCTCTCTCTCTCTCTCACTGAGATGAGAAATTTTATGGTACACATGTATATGTTTATTAATATTTCAAATAATAATAATAATAATAATAATAATAATAATAATAATAATAATAATAATAATAATAATAAAAGAACACGAAGATCATCGGGAAGGCCCCTGATGCCCGTCGGTTGCGCCTGCTGGAGGCGCTACTCATCCAGCAAATAAAACCTACTCTGAATACGACGCAGGAAGAATTTCTCCTCCCTACGAGTATGAGAAGACCTGCCACCAACAATGACAACTCTATGGATGACAACGCCCTCGAACGAGGTACTCCTGCAGCCGATGGAAATCAAAGTAGCCGTGACGTCCCACAGCGTAGCGCAACGCCCATCAATGTTACAGCGCCGCTTAGGAGGTCCAGGCGGCTGCAGGATATGCTGCAACGCAACCATCGGCCCGAAGAAAGTGGCTTGAGACCTGGCTCAGGCAGCCAATGAAAACAAGACTCACCGCCACCAGCCAATAGGAGACAAGCATGGGGCAGACCCCCTGCTGTCAACCACAGATATAAGGAGGACGGACGCCGCACCAAGATCAGTCCACCCTCAGCTTCCCACCAGCCCAGAGGATGTCTGGCAGCTCCAGACGAAAGCTCGCTTTAAGAAAGAGAGAGAGAGAGAGAGAGAGAGAGAGAGAGAGAGAGAGAGAGAGAGAGAGAGAGAGAAAATCGTTAATGACTTTGATGACTATGGTATCATAGTTTATCTGTAAAATTCAAATATATACACCTATTTTGACCCTGTATTTTACCATGACCTCTATAGGCGCTCTACTAGCCTGTTTAAGTAGCACTGAAAAAGCCGCTATTCGCAAAATAGAGAAGAATCTCTACAAGTGTAACGCTGCTGAAGTAGCCATTACTTTTAATAAAATAATAATAATAATAATAATAATACAATAGCTGTTTCAACAGCATTTAATTTATATAGAATCTTCTCAATTCTTCTTATTATCTTCTCGTCAACATGTAGCTGGTGTATTAAGTTTCCTAAGGACATGTAAAGATTTTCATTTGTCTTAGGTTTATTCCTCTAACGTGTCGACAGCGCACAGGCAGTCATCTATGAGAGTATACAGTATAGTGAATTAAGATACGTTTTACAAGTATTTATAGCATGCAAGGTCGTGTACAATCGGTGGGCGGGTCGATGGGCAGGGATTTTTATTGGTCGTTGGATGGTAACGAAATCTCTCCCTGAGGCGACGAGACCTGCGAAGTCTGGCCGCAGTTATTAGCGTGGGTTGGGTGTTGGTTGGGGTACCCACCTCTTGGGCGGCAGGTACTGCTGCATTCTGTACAGATGACACATCTTCCACTCGTTCTCTCTCGCTTTCTCTCTCTGCTTCTTCCTCTCTTTCTCTGTCTCTCAGTTTCTTTCTTTCTCTCTCTGCAAATTCCTCTCTCTCTCTCTCTTTCTCGTTTGCTCCTTCTTATTCTCTCTCTTTCTCTCTCTGCTTGTTCCTCTCTCTCTCTTTCTCTTTCTCTCTCTGCTTGTTCCTCTCTCTCTCTCTCTTTCTCTTTCTCTCTCTGTCTCTGTCTCTCCTCCCTCGATCTCTCCTCTCTCTCTCGTGGCGGTATACGGAGTCGGTTGGTTTCTTGTGCTATTTCTTCTTATGATGGTAGGAAGAAATTCTGTTTCTTTTACTGTGTTGATAGTCGGCTTTTTCTCTAATATGTGTAATGCTTCAAGATAACATAGGCGTTTCCAGTCAGGTGCTTGGTCAATAATTTCTATATTCGTTATAAGTTCAGCTCTTTCTGCTTTCTGTTTTTCCCTGTAGTGATTGAAAATGGCCCCTTCTTGAAGGTGGCAGGAAAGACGCTTGGAGAGTCTGGTGGTGGTCATCCCGATATAAGAATGGTGGCATCCATCCACCGAGCATGTGAATTCGTAGATGACACCCCTTCTCTTCAAAGACGTTTCTGGGGGCGCTGGGTTGTTTTTAAGAAGCAGCTGGCTGGTTTTCATGTTTTTGTAATAAATTATGAGGCTAATTTTATCACTTTCTGTAGTGGGGGAGACATTTTTGCTGATTATTTTCCTTATAGCCTTTTCATCTTCCAAATATTTGTGGTGCATATGATTTTTATAAAATATCTTTATAGCTCCACTTTAGTTGTTAGTTTCGGTCGCTCTTTCCTGGTGCCATTTATTTATGGAGTCCCTCGTTTGGTGTTCGACCATGCGGTTTGAGAAGTTATTGTTGATGAGGACTTGTGTAGACCTTTCGATCTCACTGGTGGTTTCTCTCCACGTGGAACAGTGTATAAGGGCGCGGCAGACGAAGGCATCTATCACTTGAAAACAAGTTTAATTAATTTTTGTGTTGATTATTAAACAAAATTAAATCAAAGTTTATCAAGAAAATTAATTCAAATTATAAAGCATTGATTCAATTTGAAAAGAAATTTAATTAAATGCAATTTAATTCACAAGTGTTAGATTAAAACAATTATACAACAAGAAATATTCAAATTATTTAAACAAAATGAGAAATAAAAAGCACAACATAATATGGAAAAGCATTAAAAGCAATGACAGTACAAACATTAAACACAAAATGAGCACGTCAAAAGAAAAAATAAGAGAAATATGTATAAAAAAATAATACATAATTTTATCCAAACACTGTAAAACGAAACCTTAAAGCACACTTCAGAATATATGTAAAACTACCATACCTCAACCTAATTGCAGCTTTTCACTCAAAAAGAAAGGCCTGCTACCATCTTCAACACTTTTGTGGGTGCCACACAAAAATACTACTACTACTGTCCTTTCAGATTCCGCAAACAACACATATGTTACAATGAAATTAAACAGATAGTAATATCGAGTGACCAATTTATACATAAAATATGTTACATTATGGCATTGGAACCGAATCTCATGAGAGAGAGAGAGAAAGAGAGAGAGAGAGAGAGAGAGAGAGAGAGAGAGAGAGAGAGACATAACAGTCCTCACTGCGCAAGTCTCGGAATTGAATGAGTCATTCTATGGGTGTGAAAAATGATATTGTTAGCATACAATAAAGTTTTGTACATACTTACCTGGCAGATATATACTTAGCTTACGTCTCTGACGTCACGACAGATTTCAAAACTCGCGGCACACGCGACAGGTAGGTCAGGTGATCTACCTTACTCGCCGCTGGGTGACGGGTGTATGAACCAATCCCGTTTTCTAGTCAGATTTTCTCTTCCACCTGTCTCCTGAGGGGAGGCTGGGCGGGCCATCAGTCATATATATCTGCCAGGTAAGTATGTACAAAACTTTATTGTATACTAACAATATCATTTTTGTACATGAACTTTCCTGTCAGATATATACTTAGCTGATTGACACCCTTGTAGGATCTAAAAACCTTGGTTCTTACCTGTTTAGGCTGAAGACTTCATAGGTACTGTCTATTAGTCTGCAATGCCTGAAGAGCTACAGCGAGGGCGTGACCTACAGCTGCCAGACTCTTTGGGTCTACCAAAGGGATTTGTTATCCGCTTACTTGGTAGAATCCAAGCAGGATCTTGTCAAAGGGGATTTGCCCGCTTACAAGACAGAACCTGTACACTACCATTGCAAGGAGTTGAAACACAAACCTGATCACCTAACCAATCTAAAGCTTGTTAGATATAAGACATGAAAGAGATGCCTACCCGCATCACTTTCATACAACCATAAAAACACAATACCAAAAAAGGGAAATAAACTATAAAGGATATGTTTCAGCTCCCTGCCCCAGCACCGAATCCGCCGATATGTAAGGGCCTAACGCGAAGCACTTGTCATACGTAATTTTGACGTCTCTCAGGTAGTGGTTAGCGAAGACTGAGTTGCATCTCCAAAATGTTGCTTTCATAAGATTCTGTAGTGACATATTCTTATTGAAAGCCAAGGTAGTGGCAATGGCTCTCACCTCATGAGCCTTGACCTTTAGGAGCTTAAATTGATTTTCATTGCATGCAACATGGGCTTCCTTCACAAGGCTTCTAACAAAGAAAGCCAGTGCATTTTTTGACAATGGCCTACTGGGATCTCTTACAGAACACCATAGGTTATCATTATTGCCCTTAAGTTTCTTCTTCCTCTGAAGATAAAACTTTATACTTCTAACAGGGGAAAGAGTCCTCTCTGCTTCTTCCCCTACGAGTGCAGATAAGCCTTGCACCTCAAAACTCCTGGGCCATGGGTTTGAGGGGTTCTCGTTCTTGGCTAAGAATGAAGGAAGGAAGGAACAATTCACGGAATCTCCTTTGAACCCTACTCTTCCTTCTAAGGCATGCAGCTCACTTATCCTCTTGGCGGATGCCAAAGCCATGAGGAACAGGGACTTCTTCGTTAGGTCTCCATATGAAGCTGACTGAGGCGGCTCAAACCTCGAGGACCTCAGGAAACTAAGAACCACATCAAGATTCCAGCTTGGAATCCCAACAGAAACTTTCTTGGATGTTTCAAAAGACCTTAACAAATCATGCAGATCTTTGTTGTCCGAAATGTTCAGGTCTCTGTGCCTGAACACTGCAGCTAGCATGCTACGGTAACCTTTTATGGTTGAAACCGCCAGACCACATTTTTCCCTAAGGAAGAAGAGGAAGTCTGCGATTTGGGTTACAGAGGTACTGGAAGAGGAAAGCTTCTGGTTCCTGCACCAACTAGTCCTCCAGAAGAGTGTCTGTCCCAGCACTCTGAGGAGTCTGGTAAGGGGCGAAGATCTGGCACCAAAAATTCAGTGGGGTGGCAAACAGATCGACTGTGACAGGCCACTTCTTTCTGAGGCTTTGAAGACTTCTTGGCAAAGTGTCCATTCCGACCCTTGAACTTCATTTGGTCTTGACAAGGCATCTGCTAAGACGTTGTGATGGCCCAGGATAAACTGAGGGACCAACGTAATCCTCCTGTCTTCTGCCTAACACAGGATTGATCAGGCTTCTTGTGTGCCACCTTAGTTTATTAACCCTCTTATGCCGAAGCCCTAAAAATAAAAACCTCTCCTGTATGCCAGCGCCGGTTTGGAGTGAGCGCGGAAGCGGAAAAAATAATATTTTCAAAAAATCACAGCGCGCTTAGTTTTAAAGATTAAGAGTGCATTTTTGGCTCATTTTTTTGTCATTACCTGAAGTTTAGTATGCAATCATCAGAAATTAAAAATAATATCATTATCATATGTAAATAATGCGAGATATGGTAGCGAAAAAAAAAAATTCATAGATAATTGTATTCAAATCACGCTGTGCAAAAAACGGTCAAAGCTAACGAGTTACTTTTTTTTTCGTTGTATTGTACACTAAATTGCAATCATTTTCATATATAATACATAGTAAAACAATAAAAGCAACACCGGAAAAATATTATCACAAAATGATGTACAAATTCGTAACGCGCGGACGTAAAAAAATGTTATTTTCAAAAATTCACCGTAATTCTAAATATTGTTCTAGAGACTTCCAATTTGTTTCAAAATTAAGACAAATGATTTAATATTACGATACTGTAAGAGTTTTAGATTAGAATTGCAGATTTCGACCATTTCGGACGAGTTAAATTTGACCGAATGTAGAAATTTTTATATTTTTTTTATATGCACATATTTCGGAGATGGAAAAAGCTACAACCTTCACTTATTTTTTATTGTATTCTTCATGAATTTGCGCACATTTTGATATATGAAACTCTATAAAACGGCTAATATGAAAAGGAGCAAATATTAGGATAATGCGATGTACGTATTTCGGAGACTTGCGGCCGCGAATCGGCGCGAGGAGTAAAGGTCAATATATTTTTCAAAAATTCACCATAAATCACAATATTGTTCTAGAGACTTCAAATTTGTTTCAAAATGAAGAAAAGTGACGGAATATTACTAGGCCGTAAGAGTTTTAGCTTACAATTGCGTTTTTCAACTATTTCGGTAGAGTCAAATTTGACCGAACGTGATTTTTTTTCTATTTATCGTGATTTATATGCAAATATTTCGAAAAAAGAGAAAAGCTACAACCTTCAATCATTTTTAGTTGTATTCTACATGAAATTGCGCACATTTTCATATATAAAACTTTATGTAACAGCTAATTTTAAATGGTGCAAACATTTCGACAATCGCACAAAAAAAATTGTGATTTTTTCGGAAGAGTTACCGCGCGGACGTAAGGAAAATGTTTTTTTTTTTTTTTTTTCATAAATTCACCATAAATCGAAATATTGTGCTAGAGACTTCCAAGTCGTTGCAAAATGAAGGTAAATGATTGAATGTTACTAGAATATAAGAGTTTTAGCTTACAATTGGCGTTTTTCGACATTTTTTCGGTAGAGTCAAAGTTTACCGAAAGTTGAAATTTTTGCACTTAACGTTATTTATATGAAAATATTTCGAAACTGATAAAAGCTACAACCATGGAATGTTTTTTGTTTTTGTGATTTGTGCATGAAATTGCACACATTTCCACTTATAAACTGTATGTAACGGCAAATTTAAAAGGGTGCAAACATTAGGACAATCGCATGAAAAAATTTATCGGAAGAGTTATCGCACGAACGTAAGGAAAAAGTTTTTTCATAAATTCACCATAAATCGAAATATTGTGCTTGAGACGTCCAATTTGTTGCAAAATGAAGGCAAATGATTGAATATTACTATAATATAAGAATTTTAACTTACAATTGCGTTTCTCGACCACTTCGGTAGAGTCAAAGTTGACCGAAGGTTGAAATTTTTGCACTTATCGTTATTTATATGAAAATATTTCAAAACTGATAAAAGCTACAATCATGAGTATTTTTTAGTTGTATTTTACATGAAATTGCGCACATTTTCATATATAATACTTCATGTAAAGGATAATTTAAAATGGTGCAAAAATTATGTCAAAGTGACAAAATAATTTTTGAGATGTGTCACTGATACTTTTTAGTGCGATAAGAAAGAAATTCGCGCTTGCGCACCTGCGTAGCGATTGTAAACAAAACAACACCTTGATCCGTGAACTCCCAGCATCCCCCAAGGCGCGTGATACAAAAGTTTTCGGCTGGTAGGCCTATAAGTATTTTTTCGCGAATTTTTAAAAAAAACTTTTATGAGCCGACGTATGACACGTCCAATCGGCATACGGGAGACATTTTGACTTGACGTTTAATACGTCCAATCGGCGTAAGAGGGTTAAGTACAAGACTGCTGTGGTGTTATCAACAAAGATTGCTACGACCGACTCCAACAGTTGATACTGAAATGAAAGAAGGCCTAGGTACACTGCCCTTATTTCCCTCCAATTTTCTGATATGATCCTCTCTTCCCCTGACCAAAGGCACAAAGCGGCTTCGGAGGCCAGGTGCGCACCCCAACCTTGATCTGAGGCGTCTGACCAAAACATTAGGTCTGGCAGAACTGAAAGAAGAGACGTCCCTGACATGAGGTGGTGACTTTGCATCCACCAACGGAGATCCTTCCGACATTGTGGAGAGGAGGCAACTATTGTGTCCTCGGACACGAAATCCCATGGCTGGCGAAGTGTCGACTGAAGGGACCTCATTCTGAGACGCCCTCCGGGAACCAGTTGGATGAGGGATGACAAATGGCCCAGGAGGGTCCTCCAAAGAGAAACTGGCTGCATTACAGAGGACAGAAATTCTTTGGCCAGACTTGGAAGCCTGTCTATTCGTTTCTGAGAGGGAAAAGCCCTCAAAATCTGGGAATTCAAAACAATCCCCAGATAAGTCATGATCTGGACTTGTCGAAGTTGACGCGAATCCCTAACTCAACACAAAGAGACAGAACTATCTCCCTTGACTGGAGACACTTCTCTAGAGAGTCGGCCTGGACTAGCCAATCATCCAAATACTGAAGCATCCTTACATCTAACCAATGCAGAATAGCTGAAAGAGGAGCCATCACCTGAGAAAAGACCTGTGGAGCAGTGGTGAGGTTGAAACAAAGGGTCTTGAACTGGAAAACTCCCGAGTCCATGAAAAACCGAAGGTAAGGTCTGCTCTTCGGATGGATGGGGATTTGCAGATAAGCATCCTGCAGATCGATGGAAATCATCCAGTGCCCCTTCCTGACGGATGAAAGAACAGTCTGAACCGTCTCCATATGGAACTTGGACTTTAGAATGAACTTGTTCAAGACCGAAAGATCTATGATGGGGTGCCAGGCACTGAGGACTTTAGAAATACAAACACCTGTGAGTAAAACCTGGGAGCAGGAGGAGCTCGCTCTATGGCATCTTTCTCCAAGATGGCCGAAAGCTCCTTCTCCAAGGCTTGACCCCTGATTGAGTGAGGGGGGAATAACTGCTGAACTCGAGAGGACGATTGGAAAGTGGAGGTCTCATAACAAAAGGGATCTCGTAACCTACCTTAAGGATCTCCACTACCCAGGCATCCACCGCTCTCTCCTGCCAAGCTGACCAATGGTGAGATAGACAAGCTCCTACTGCACTCTCCGGGTGAGGTAATGACTCCTACTTCCAAAATTTCTTAAGCACAGACAAGGAAGACGAAGGACCTCCTGGAGGCTGAGCTCTTCCTCTGCCCTTAGATCCATGCCAAGAACCTCTCCCGCGTTTCAAAAGGTGAGCGCCAGAGGAGGAAGCCGAGGCGCCAGAATCCTGAGATGTACTCGGGAAAAACGAGCCAGAAGGAGGAGGTTGTTGGGCTGGAGCAGAAGGTGCAAGTCTGGCACTAAACTTACGCTTACCCCTTGAAGAAACAGGAGGAAAACCCGAGGAAAAAGCTCTTGATAAGGCCCAGTGAGCTTGGGAAGAGGCATCACATTGATGTTCCTTCAATGAAGGAATCGCCGAAACAAGAGGACAATAAACGGTTTCTCTGAATCTCCGAAACAGAAGAGGGTAACTGCGACAAATACAAGTTACTCCTTAGAGAAACGAGAAAGGCCTGCATAGAAGCGCCAAGCTCATTTTGATGTAAAGAAGCAACCAAAACAGATGAGCAAAATTTCTCAAAAAGAGGAGCATTGGGAGGAACAAACCCAGAGTCCTTGACACATATTAAAAGACCTCCAAGGACCCATATATTGAAGGATTGAGCCTCTTGTAAGGAGCTCATATCAGACTCCACGGCAATAAAGTCTTCGATCGAGACAGAGACCGAAGCCTTGGAAAGCAAAGGTTGACCCGAAAGTCGGACAAAATCAGGATTTGGTTTTGGGGGGTCGAGAGAATGAAGTATCATCCGCCACCTGCTAAACTCCTCTCCAGTGTCGTAAAAGAGAAGAGAGCTTCCTCTTCCCTTCCCCAATCACCTTCAAAAGTTTAGCAGCAGCATCTGCCCTAACTCTCGCGAACCTCTGAGCAATGGGAAAACGTCAATATTCCCACAACTGGGAAGGACTGTCAAGAAAAATCCCTTCTGTAATACAGTGAGGCGGAAGCTGCTTCTGCTCTTTAGGCCTTGCCTGAGAAAGAAAACTCAAAACTATATCAAAAAGTTTTTTGAACTTGACATCTTGACCGCTGTTCAACGAAACATCAATATCACATGAATCCACTTCATCATCATCATTGTCAGATCCTAACTGAGAAACTTCCTCCAAAGTAACATCCTGACAACTAGCTGTCTTAGGTCTAACACTATTACCCCTTCCCCTTTCTAAATAAGCGCCCTTTGGCACTGTTACAGGACTAACATGGGACACATTGGGTAAAGAATCATAGGACACTTGCCCAGACCAGATCCCCCTAAGCCTTTGCCACGACGGGGTTCACAAGCTGGGGTATCTGTCGCACCATTACCCATGGTGCTGTCGACAGGTACCTGATGAGGAGCTGAAAATGAATCTAAAAGAGTGTTAAACATCCTAGCGAAAGCTACTTCAAAATTTTCTGACAGCTCGCTAAACTTGACTGAAATGTCTTTATCTAGACTATGCTATAATGTTTCAAATTTCTTCTTCCAACTAGCTTCCATCGCCATAAACTTTGAATCAAAATCAGAAATGACTTCATTAGTTACCGGTTGTACAGGTGGCAAAGCATCAATTAATTCGGAATCAGAATCACACGATACCAAAACCGAAGAACCAGAACCATGAGCGCACAACTCAAGAATATCATTAGATAAAGGTCTAGCTACCGATTTCTTTTTCTCCTTAACTAATCTTTTATGCTGCAAGATTCTCTGATGTTTAATATACGCCATCATGTCTTCGTCAGACCAAGACTTACAGAAGTCGCAACGAGAAGTCAAGTCACAAACCTGTCCATGACAAGAGTTACTAAGGTCATGGGGTTCATACTCCCTGCTACTCATCCTTGTCCCACAAGCTGGGCAATTCCTGATGTTGCTAGCAGCAGGATGAGTCGAATCCTTTTGGATATCCATTGGACTGTTGGACAAGTCACGTAATTTAGGGTCGCACAAAAGTTCGTCAAACAAAATATATGCATCAACAGAAATAAGAATTAATTCACTAATTTTGTGGATAAAATACGTAAATGGTAAATAACATAAAGCCGCATTAACAATTAATGAGAGTTTTAAAGGCACAAAAGGTTTCGGAAATTTATAAAGAGCAGCCATGATGCAAACAACATGGGCACTCGTTAACAACTGATTTTCAAGGGAAGGTTTTGTAACTTTCAACGGCAGTGTTGCCAACAGGCGGGCAGAATAGGAGGTAACAGGGTTGCCAATGGGGTAAATTTTGGTGCGGTTTTTGGGTATTTAGGGCAAGATAAATTATATTAAGGTAATGTTTATTAATACCATAATTGCTTAACAAAACTCACAGTATAAGATTCCTCCCCAAGCAGATTAGTTATCCCGGGGTTGAATCAAACGATTCACAACGGGATAATTAATTGGCAAATACATTGTTCTTACCAGATATGTGCTCAACTTTGAATTATACTGTTGCAAGCACAAAGACCATCGGGTCAGTCTTTGATTTTGATTTTTCATTTGTTGTATAAATGACAGGGCATTGTGATCAGACAACACAAACTTCTTCATTCCTAGATCTGTTCACACACAATTCAAACTTTTTCAATGCTGTGATTAAGACTATAGTTTCCTTTTCTATTGTTGCATAGTTTTCCTGATGCTTTTTCAGTTTCGAAGACAGGAAATACACAGGGTGTAGAAGGTTATTTTCATCTTCTTGAAGTAGAACAGCTCCAATTCCACAATCAGAGGCATCAACTTGTATCCCAAATTTCTTATTAAAGTTTAGAGCTTGAAGCACTGGTCTTGAAGTTAAAACAGCTTTTACCTTCTCAAAAGATTCTTGACATTCTGGAGTCCAAACAAACTTAGCTTTGGGACTAGTTAAGTCTGTCAAGGGGGCTACTACGGCTCAGAAATTTGGACAGAAACAACGATAGAATCCAACCATCCAAAAATCTTTGTAGCTGCTTCCTAGTAGTAGGTGGGGTAGCCTTACAGATACCTTCTACATTAGCATTCACTGGAGCGAGAAGGCCTTTCCCAACTTCAAACCCACTCTTCTTGAGGTTGACTGTTAGTCTTGAATTTGTAGTTTCTTGAAAATTATCTTTGGGATCTGGAGATGTTCTTCCCATGTTGTAGAGTAAATGACTATAGATCTTAGCAGTTGATCCATCACTCGTTGAAATGTTGCAGGTGCACTCATCAGACCAAATGGCAGAACAGTATACATAGTAGTGATATAGTCCAAAAGGAGTAATAAAACTGACAGCAACTTAGCATTTTCATCTAAGGGTACCTGATAATATCCCTTCAATAAGTCTATCTTGGAAACAAAATTGGCTTGCCCAATATTATCAAGTAACTGATCTATGAGAGGCAAGGGATAATTGTCAGTCACACTAATGGAATTCAGTTTCCTGTAATCAGTACACATCCTAAATAAGCCATCAGGTGTCTTCACTAACACACAAGGAGAACTGTAGTGACTTAACTGGGTTCTGCTAATCCATGTTGTAGCAAATAGTCAACTTCTTTCTTCAAAACATCTCAATGATAAGGTGATAGGCGATAAGCTCTTTGCTTGAAGGATTTTCCATCTTCTTGGATCTTGATTTCATGTTTGGTCAGATTAGTATGTCTGGGTACATCTGCAAAAATTTCTGTGAAGCTTCTAATCACTTCACTCAATTCCTCACCTGTTCAACATTCAGATGTTTCAGTTTATCCTCCAAATTTTCCAAAATTGAAGAATTATTCATCTTGCTTTCAGCTCCAAATTCTAAGACATTGTCGTCTTCTGTGGATGAAGTTGTCTGCTATTGACACAGTTTCAATTTTATTATCTGAGAAGTAAGGTTTCAAGAGGTTCACATGTATCTTCCTTTGTCATTTTGCTTTTTCTGGTATTTCAATCACATAAGTTCCATCACTTAACTTCTCAATTATCTTATAAGGACCCTGAAATTTATTGGTAAGGGGAAATCTCTTGACTGGCATAAACACTAACACTTGTTGACCAACACTAAAACTTCTTAGCTTAGTCTTCTTATCATATTTCCTTTTCATTATCTCTAGAGTCATTTTCAGATTTTCTAAAGAGAATTTTCTCATCTCATCCAACCTTTTCCTTAAGTTCTTCACATAATCTCCTTGGATTTCCTCTTATTCTTTTCCCAATTTTCTGCAAGAATCTTCAGGGGTCCTCTCACTTCTCTTCCAAAAATCATCTCATTAGGTGAACATCCCATGCTTTCTTGATAAGCATTCCTAACGTCAAATAACATTAAGGGTAAACCAACATCCCATTCTCTTCCTGACTTAGAACAATACTTTGTCAGTATACTTTTCAATGTCTGGTGGAACCTTTCCCAGGCTCCTTGAGTTTCTGGATGATAAGCAGTTAATAACTGTTGCTTCACCCCTAACAAGTTCATCACATCCTGGAGTAACTTTGAAGTAAAGTTCGTTCCTCTATCACTTTGTACAATTTCTGGTATCCCAAACTTTGAGAAAAACTCCACTAGTTTCTCAGCAACTATCTTGGCAGATATGTTTATAACAGGGATCGCCTCTGGATATCTGGTAACAGGACACATTGCCAACAAATATTCATTTCCCTTCATCTTCGGAAGCAATCCAACCATATCTACAACCACCTTGCTAAAGGGTTCTCCTCTAACTTCTATAGGTTGTAGGGGGGCTTTCTGAATGGTTTCATTTGGTTTTCCAGCTATCTGGCAGGTATGACACTCCTGACAGAACCTGCTAACATCCTTATGAAGTCCAGGCCAGAAAAAATAATTCATGATCTTCTCTAAAGTCTCTCTGATTCCCATGAGCTATTGCTTCCACTTGCTTCCTCAATGGATATGGAATCAAAATCTGATGATATTCGCCCCATTCAGCATTTCTTGGTATATCTGAAGGTCTATATGCTTCCTCATCAGCAAACCTTCCTTCAGATAATAACAGGTATGAGTTTGTTGCATCCTTCTAGACCAACAACTCTGCAGGTTTGCAATAGAGTGGCTGCAACACAACGATTTAATTCTGAAGATGCGTTAGATGATATATAATGAGGAGAATCTCGTGCTGTTTTTGTGTCAGTCTTCACTTTATCTAATAACTTCCGTATTTAAACATTTGTCAAATTTCCTGAGTGATTATGTTCACCGTTAGTAGAAGTGATTGTGCCATCAATTGTTACAGCACCCTTTGCACTTTTCTGCAAAATGTTGGCATTTCCAGTAGATCTTTGACTTACTTGCTTGTCCTTCACATAAATGAATCCATCCATGAATAGCATGTCTCTTCCTTTCTCACTTTGAATAAATTCAGCCATGTCTTTTTGCAAAGGGTGTATCCTCTGAACTAGAAAAAATCTACTGAGTTATCCTGGAATACAAGCTTTGAGATTCCACAAAGTATTCACTAATAATTAAAGTACTATCAAACAACTGTTTTTGAAGAATTACTCGTAAAATGTTGGTTCGAACAATTACTAAATCAAACAATTGGTTTCCAAACAACTGTTTTCAAATAATTGTTTTCGAACAATTGTTTTTGAATAATAGTCCGGATACGGTCCGTGAGACACCAACTTAGCATGGTCCTGAGAAAAGGAATGTCACCGAAGAGAGCTACCTGAAGGAGATTGACTCCTAAGGTTAAGGTCTCTTCCAGGAGAATGAGAAACACGTCCGCAGGCCAGGGAAACCTCACGTTCCCAACTGTCAACTGCAGTCTTATCGAGGGAAGAATCCTTATGCGCAGCTTGAGCCATATTCATATCTGCCTCCTCAACCTCTTAATTGGAGCCTTATCGTCCTTACGCCGATGAACTGGTACAGGAACAGATAAAGAGGGGGTAGTACCTCTGATATCATCAGCATGTATGTGCAAGGATAAGTCACATCTTCGTACAGAAGACAGAGAAACGCTCTTATCACTCTACACACTCCCACTGTCCTAACAAAACAAACACATTGAAAAAAGGAAGGGAACATGGGCACAAAACAACTGGCTTGGAAGGAGAGCAAAAGCAAAAGCATCTACTCTCCAAGGAGGTTAAAGAAAAGACTGAATGCATCATAGAGTGCGACGTGCGGTATCTGACCAGCTCTCACATCGTATGCATAAGAGTTGCCAGATATCACAGATTCCTTGCTATAAATGGTTTGATTGTTTTAACCCTCTTACGCCGACTGGACGTATTTTACGCCGACATTTTTGTCTCCTGTGTGCCGACTGGACGTATTTTACGTCGACTTACAAAAGTTTTTTTTAAAATTTGCGGAAAAATACTTATAGGCCTACCAGCCTAAAACTTTTGAATCACGCGCCTTGGGGGATGCTGGGAGTTCACAGATCAAGGTGTTGTTTTGTTTACAATCGTTACGCAGGCGCGCAAGCGCGAATTTCTTTCTTGCCGCACTAAAAAGTATCTGTGACACATCTTGGAAGTTATTTCGTCACTTTGACATAATTTTTGTACCATTGTAAATTAGCCGTTACATGAAGTATTATATATGAAAATGTGCGCATTTTTATGTAGAATACAACAATAAAATATTCATGATTGTAGCTTTTATCAGTTTTGAGATATTTTCATATGAATAACGATAATTGCCAAAATATCATTCGGTCAACTTTGACTCTACCGAAATGGTCGAAAAACGCAATTGTAAGCTAAAACGCTTATATTCTAGTAATATTCAATCATTTACCTTAATTTTGCAACTAATTGGAAGTCTCTAGCACAATATTTCGATTTATGGTGAATTTATGAAAAAACTTTTTCCTTACGTCTGTGCGGTAACTCTTCCGAAAAAAAATCATACATGCGATTGTGGTAATGTTTGCACCATTTTAAAATTAGCCGTTATATAAAGTTTTAAATATGGAAATGTGCGCAATTTCCTGCACAATACAACTAAAAACAACCCATGGTTGTAGCTTTTATCAGTTTTGAGATATTTTCATATAAATAACGATAATTGCCAAAATTTCAACCTTCGGTCAACTTTGACTCTACCGAAATGGTAAAAAAACGCAATTGTAAGCTAAAAAGCTTATATTCTAGTAATATTCAAGCATTTACCTTCATTTTGCAACAAATTACAAGTCTCTAGCACAATATTTCGATTTATGGTGAATTTATGAAAAAAATAACATTTTCTTTACGTCCGCGCGGTAACTCTTCCGAAAAAATCATACGTGCGATTGTGGTAATGTTTGCACCATTTTAAATTAGCCGTTACATAAAGTTTTATATATGAAAATGTGCGCAATTTCATGTAGAATACAACAAAAAAATAATGAAGGTTTGTTAGCTTTTCTCATTTTTGAAATATTTGCATATAAATCACGATACATAGAAAAAAAACCATGTTCGGTCAACTCTGACTCTACCGAAATGGTCAAAAAACGCAATTGAGAGCTAAAACTCTTACAGTCTAGTAATATTCAGTCATTTATCTTCATCTTGAAACAAATTTGAAGTCTCTAGCAAAATATTTAGATTTATGGTGAATTAAAAAAAAATCTTTCCTTCCCTCCGCGCGCGGATTCTCCGCCACAAATCTCCGAAATACATACGTCCCATTCTCGGAATATTTGCTCCGTTTCATATTAGGCATTTCAAAGAGTTTTATATATGAAAAAGTGTGCAATTTCATGTAGAATAAAACGAAAAATATTTGAAGGTTGTAGCTTTTCTTATTTCCGAAATAATTGCATATAAAAAATATATATATATAAAAAAATTAAACATTCGGTCAACTTTAACTCGTCAGATATGGTCGAAAACTGCAATTGTAAGCTAATACTCTTACAGTATAGTAATATTCAATCATTTGTCTTCATTTTGAAAGAAATTGGAAGTCTCTAGGACAATATGTTATTGTTATAATACAATTAAGTTTGTTCATACTTACCTGGCAGATATATATATAGCTGTATTTTCTGACGTCCGACAGAATTTCAAAACTCGCGGCACACGTAGTGGGCGGCCAGGTGGTAGTACCCATTCCCGCCGCTGGGAGGCGGATATTAGGAACCATTCCCATTTTCTATTCATATTTTATCCATGCCACTGTCTCCTGAGGGGAGGAGGGTGGGCACTCTAATTATATATATATATCTGCCAGGTAAGAATGAACTAACTTAATTGTATTATAACAATAACATTTTGTTCATGAAACTTACCTGACAGATATATATATATATATATAGCTGAATCCCACCTTCGGATGGTGGGAAGAGACAGAATAGGATTTTTAGGAAACTTAAATTAAATAGATGATGTACATCTTGGTTCCTCACCTGTTAGCAAAGTAGATTCTGTGATTACTGTCACTTAAGCCTGCTTCTGCTTTAATCAGAGTTGCCAGCCAGGTGGAGACCTGTAGTGTTGGTGTGCTCTGGATGCTCTGTCAACGGGGACGTAACCACAATGTGACAAGACCATCGGACCATCCATATGAGGGCTACAGAGCAACTGACCACCACCTGACCAACTAACCAAAAAACCCCTGACAGTTAAACTAAAGAATGGGAGATTTTCACAGAAGATCTCACCATCAACCAAAAACACAACAATAAAACTAACCTATTCTAAGCTAAGGGATAGGGAGAGAGCTACCTTCAGCCCCCAAAACTGTGTCCGCAGAAATGTATGGCCCCAAAGAACTACAGCTCTCGTAAATCGTTCTCACATCCCGTAGGTAATGTGAGGCGAATATGGAATTGCTCCTCCAAAAGGTGCTATCAAGGATATCCTTGATAGACATATTCCTTTGGAAGGCAAGAGAGGTAGCTACAGCTCTGACTTCGTGAGCTTTCACTCGTAAGAGGCTCAAATCAGTCTTCTGGCAAGATGAATGAGCCTCTTTAATGACGTCCATCAAGAAAGAAAGCCACATCATTCTTCGGACAAAGCAAATTCTGGTCTTTTCACCGAGCACCAGAGATTACCTGAGGGACCTCTTACTTCTTTAGTTCTGTGAATATAGAACTTGAGAGCCCTGACAGGGCACAGGGCTCTCTCTGGTTCTTGACCCACGAGACTCGACATACCTTTGATCTCAAAGCTCTTGGGCCAAGGGTTAGACGGGTTCTCATTCTTAGCCAAGAAAGTTGGGCTCAACGAGCAGACAGCGTTGTCCCCCTTGAAGCCCACTTGGCTACTGAACGCTTGGATTTCACTAACTCTCTTCGCCGTCGCCAGAGAAGTTAAAAAAAGCGCTTTCTTCGTCAAGTTCCGTAGAGACGCTTCGTGGAGAGGTTCAAACGGACTTGACATTAAATGTTTAAGAAGCACGTCGAGGTTCCATGAAGGCGGTCTCGCTTGTGGAATCTTGGTGGTTTCAAATGATCTCAAGAGGTCGTGGAGATCCTTGTTGTCAGAGAGGTCCAGTCCTCTGTGTCAAAAAACGGCTGACAACATACTCTTATATCCCTTGATGGTCGGGACTGCCAATTTTTGCACATTTCTTAGGAAAAGCAGAAAATCGGCTATCTGGTTCACAGAGGTCGTGGAAGAGGAAACTCCCTCCTTTCTGCACCATGCCCTGAAGGAGGCCCACTTCGATTGGTAAACAGCTCTTGAAGAGGCTCTTCTAGCATTAGCGATTGCTCTCGCAGCTGCTTTCGAAAAACCTCTCGCTCTGGCCAACTTTTCGATAGTCTGAACGCAGTCAGATCCAGAGCGGAGAGGTTTTGGTGATACCTTTCGAAGTGAGGCTGTTTGAGTAGATCTTTCCTCCAGGGCAACGTCCTTGGGAAGTCCACAAGGAATGTCATGACCTCTGTGAACCATTCTCTCGCTGGCCACATCGGGGCGATCAGGGTCAACCTTGTCCCTTCTGAAGCTGCGAACTTCCTCATGACTTCCCCCATGATCTTGAATGGAGGGAAGGCATAAAGGTCTAGGCCTGTCCAACTCCAGAGCAATGCATCCACCGCAATTGCTCCTGGATCTAGGACCGGTGAGCAATACAGAGGAAGCCTCTTCGTCCTCGACGTCGCGAACAGGTCGACTAGAGGACGTCCCCACAACTTCCACAGTTGTTGACACACTTCTTGGTGTAAGGTCCACTCTGTTGGCAGGATTTGATCTTGTCGACTGAGAAGGTCCGCCCTGACGTTCTGTACCCCTGCGACGAATCTCGTCAGGATCTTGATCTGCCTCACATCTGCCCATAGCAGAACTTCCCTTGCCAGGTGAAAAAGGGATCGGGAGTGTGTTCCTCCCTGATTCTTCAGATATGCAAGGGCTGTGGTGTTGTCCGAGTTGACTTGGGTGACCTTGCCTGTCACTTTGTCTTCGAAGAACTGCAGCGACAGGAAGATCGCTGCTAGTTCTTTCACATTGATGTGCCAGGCTACCTGTTCCCCTCTCCAGGAGCCTGACACTTCTTCCCCTCCTAGTGTTGCTCCCCAACCCGAAATGGAAGCGTCTGAAAACAACACTAGGTCGGGGCTCAGAAGATTTAGGGATAAGCCCTCTTGCAACTTCTGAGGGTCGAGCCACCATCTTAAGTGGCTTTTCACTGGATTTGAGATCTTCAAGATCGCATTCAGATCCTCCTTGGCTTTCCATTCTTCCGCTAGGAAAAATTGGAGAGGCCTGAGGTGCAGTCTTCCCAAGGAGACAAACTTTTCCAGCGAGGAAATGGTGCCCAGCAGACTCATCCATTCCCTCGCCGAGCAAGTCTCTCTTCCTAGGAAGGCTGAGACTTTCTCTAAGCCTAGACGCTGACGTTCCTGGGACGGAAACGCCCGAAAAGCCACTGAATCCATCTGAATCCCCAGATACACGATGGACTGTGTCGGGGTCAGATGTGACTTTTCAGAGTTGACTAAGAGTCCCAGGGACTTCGATAAGGCTAAAGTTGACTGAAGGTCCTTCAGACATTTCCCTTTCGACGACGCTCTGATCAACCAATCGTCGAGGTATAGGGATATTCTGATCCCTGAAGAATGTAACCTCCTCGCTACATTCTTCATTATGACGGTAAAGACCATCAGAGCCGAGCTGAGACCTAAACAAAGGGCTCTGAATTGCCATACTCTGTTTCCTAAGACGAATTTCAGGTACTTCCTTGAAAGAGGGTGGACGGGGACGTGAAAGTACGCGTCCTGCAGGTCTAGGGACACCATCCAGTCGCCAGGTCTCAAGGCTCCTAGCACTGACTGAGGCGTCTCCATCTTGAACTTGCTCTTTTCTACAAAAAGATTGAGCCTGCTTACATCTAAGACTGGGCGCCAACCCGACGACTGCTTCGGTACCAGGAAAATCCTGTTGTAGAAGCCTGGTGACCCCAGGTCCACGACTTGCTCCACCGCTCTTTTTTCGATCATCTGATCTAAAAGATCGAAAAGGATGCGTTTCTTCTCTCCCTGATAAGACGGAGAAAGGTCCCTGGGAGTTGATGTTAGAGGAGGAGGATGCAAAAAGGGGATCTTGTACCCTTGCTCTACGATCTTGAGAGTCCAAGGGTCCGCCCCTCTCTGTCTCCATGCACCCGCAAAAAACTTCAGTCTGGCTCCGACTGGCGTCTGAAGGACATGTTCTTCATTTGGCTGTCTTAGGTTTAAAGGAAGCTCTTCCTCTTGAAAGCCCTCTCCCTCGAGGAGCTGCTCTCGAGGGAGGAGCTCCGCGAAAGGGTTTAACTTTCTTCGGAGGTCTCACAAACTATGATGTAGAAGGAACTGCTGGACGCCTCAAGGACTGTGCTAATAGGTCCTGGGTCGCCTTCTCCTGCAAACTAATCGCTAGATCTTTTACCATTGTCTGGGGGGAAGAGATGGTTCGAAAAAGGAGAAAAGAGCAATTCCGCTTTCTGAGCGGGTGTAACCGACTTTGCGGTGAAATTACAAAGCAGAGCTCTTTTCTTAAGGAAAGCTGTTCCAAAGTGAGAAACTAGCTCTTCCGAACCATCCCTGACGGCCTTGTCCATACATGATAACACACTGGACAGCTCCTCCAGACTGAGAGAGTCAGGGCTTCTAGATTGTAGGTCCACAACTCCCAAGCACCAGTCCAAGAAGTTGAAGACTCCTAACATGCGCAGCAGTCCTTTCAAGTGGTGGTCCGTCTCCGAAGGAGTCCAGGACACCTTGGCAGCTGATAAGAGGGACCTCCTCTGGGCGTCCACTAAGCTGGAGAAGTCCCCAAGTTCAGACGAAGGAACCTTCACACCCACGTCTTCCTTGGTCTCATACCACACGCCTCCTTTCCCGGAGAGTCTAGAGGGAGGAAGGGCGAAAGTCGTCTTGCCCTGATCCTTCCTTCGAGTCATAAAGTCCTGTAGCTTCTTGAAAGCCCTCTTGGTTGAAAGAGAAGTCTTCATCTCAACAAACTCCGGTGTCTTGTATGACTTGGAAGACGAAAGTTGCGAGGGCGGAGACCTAGGAGCTGCCGGCTGAAACTTGTCCCCGAAGGACGAACGTAAAAGCCGCACAAGAACCTTATAGTCAGAGACAGACAAAACCAAAGGGGGTTCCTCTTCCACTGAGCTCGCTGGACTACTAAGTTCCCCTTCTTCTCTAAGAGGAACCGGTGATCGTCCATCCGGAGAGGGCGTACGTCCAGCGGGTCTAGGCTTAAACAAAGACTTCCGCTGCTTAGAAGTTGATGCTTCGGGCACGGAATCATCCTTACGATGATCCTTAACACTTGAAGAAGGCAGAACGTCTTGGGTGCGTCGAGCGTCCTGTGAGACGACGGAGACTGCCTTACTTCTAACTGAAGAGATCTTATGCTTCTTGATAGCACTAGTAAGACCAAAAGGTAAAGAGTCTCTATGCGCTCTAACAAACTCCTTATGAGGAGACACGTCCCTCCGAGCGTCCTGCTGAGCGTCCTGACGAGAGGCCTCAAAAGCGTCCCGCTTCTCGTGAAAAGCGTCCTGCTTAGCATGGAAAGCGTCCTGCTGAGCGTCCTCAAAAGCGTCCTGTCTTGTTTGTAAAGCGTCCTGCTTAGAACGGAAAGCATCCTGCCGAGCGTCCTCAAAAGCGTCCTGCTTCGCGTAGAAAGCGTCCTGATGATAGCAAAAAGCGTCCTGCTGAGCGCAAGCTTTATCAGGAGAACGAGATCGGCGATGATCCGAAGGAGACGCAATCGGGGAAAGAGACGAACGAGGAGAGAGAGAAGGAGACTGCCTCATCCTCTTGACGGGCAGCCTGACGTCCTTTCTCCGCTTAGGCTTGACTGCTGCTGGGCGAGTCCTCTGAGCCATAAGAGCAGAAAGCTGGTCCTGAAGGGACAAAAGAATATTCTTCGTAGGTGACGAACTAGAAGGGGCAGGACTGAACCTGCGAGAAGGCAAGGGGCGAGGGGACGCCTCCTTCCTTCTCACAGGTACAGCTACCTGCTTCTCCGAAGAGCAATCGTAGCGCGACTGGACGTCCTCACCGGAAGACAACCTGCCTCTTTTCTGAGGAGGAAAGGCGTCATAAGCATCCGGAGAAGAACGCAACGAAACTGGTGAAAAAGGACGTGAAGCGTCCTCACAACGAAAAGTCCTTTTCAGAGGACGCGAGTCTCTCCGAGCGCTCCTGCCTTTGCGCGGGGAGGACGCTTCGGAGGACAAGAAACAGTCCTTCAGGATACGTGCTCGAGCGCGCTCCTTGGCAGCCTGGGACTTTGCAACAAGGCCTGCTGAAGGGACGCCAGATCGGTGGGGAGCCCCTGTAACCCTCTTGCGGCTTTTGACATACCCTCTCCCTGAGTCCTGGGAGTCCGATAGAGGTCTCAGCCTAGAGGCATTATGGGGCCGATCTGACGCCCCCTCCACATCACTAGGGGCACGATCACAAACTTTCACAGGGCCAGTTTCCAAGGCCAACACTTTAGATTCAAGAGTGCGCAGAGACTCGAGAATCAGAGAAAGGGCATTACCTTCTCCAGACACAAAAACAGGGCCCGAAGGCAACATCACAGGTTTAGGTGAAACAAAATCTACCGGTGTTAGAGGGGGAGAAATGTTACATTCCTTACCTTTCGTAGAACTGCTCCTGGAGGAAGCCCTCCTGACTCTATCACGCTCTAATTTACGCCGATAGGTCTCATACATTTTCATCATCATCGGTCAAATCTTGCATTCCATTGCACCGATCATCAACCAAACAAACATGCCCCCTGCATTCCATACATACCTGTGTGAGGATCAACTGAAGGTTTAAGAATTCCTCACCTTACATTCACTCCTCACACACATCTGAAACTCCTGTACTTGATCCTGACATCATGTACACAGAAAAGCCAATCCAAATTCAAAAAACAGTCCACTATCACGCGTGCCAATCCAACAATCCAGAGTCGATAACCAAAAGTCAATCCAGATACTTAGAAACGAGATAATCCAAAAATCCTAGACGGAGGTACTGCAAACAGTTGTTTACAACACCGGCGACAGAAAAAATATGAATAGAAAATGGGAATGGTTCCTGATATCCGCCTCCCAGCGGCGGGAATGGGTATACCACCTGGCCGCCCCACTACGTGTGCCGCGAGTTTTGAAATTCTGTCGGACGTCATAAAATACCCAGCTTATATATAATTCTGGTCAGGTAAGTTTCATGAAAATTTAAAATTTATTTAGTTATGGTGAATTTTCTTTTTGAAAAAAATTTTATTGTTTACATCCTTGCTCGTTACTGACTTCATGCATTATTTTGTGATAATATTTTCTCTGTGTTGCTTTTATCGTTTTACAATGTGTTATATACCAAAATGATCGCAATTTAGTGTACATCACAACGGAAAAAAAGTAACTTGTTACCTTTAACCGTTTTGCGCACAGCGCGATTTGAATACAATTATATATGAAATTTCGTTTTTGTGCTATCATATATCGCATTATTTATATATGATAATGATAATTTTTTTCATTTCTGATGGTTGCATACTAAACTTCAGGCAATGACAAAAAAAGGAGCCAAAAATGAACTCTTAATCTTGAAAACTAAGCGCGCTGTGATTTTTTGAAAAAAATATTTTTTCCGCTTCCGCGCTCACTCTGAAATGCCTCCGGCATACGGGAGACAATTTTTTATTTACCGCTATGGCGTAAGAGGGTTAACCAGTTACCAGCTGGCACTTGGAGATTATCCTATTGTTAAGACCGAAGGTTTGTTTCTCATATGAACAGAAGAAGAATTCAATAATCCTCTTATTACACTGTCAGTGACTAATTCTTAACTACTGTTGTCCTACTTTGCAATCTCCTTGCTACTATCTGCCCTTCCTTCTTTCCAATTTTATCCTTCTTTTCGTCATTCTTTGGCTAGCTAATTATGGGAACCGAGTTCCCTAACATTCCATTGTGTGTGTTCCTCTGAACACTCAAAATAAATTCTTTCCTTAATAAGAATGAGACAAAGTTTACCGACAGGAAATGGGAAAAAATGTGGTTAAGAACACGCACAAAATTTTCTGTAATGTTTGCAAGGGACATAACCCACTTATGATATAGCATTCATCTGTGCATTTCAGAAAACAACAGTATTTCTTTACATATTGGTTTTGGCACAAACAGTAGTCAAGACTAGGATAAATTTTACAACACATTACTGCAAGATTAAAAAGTTATATTACAGTGCACTGCAATAATTGATTTCAAATAATTCTCCAGTACTTACCTAAACCAAGCAAGGGCATTTTCACATTATTGTGCAAAAGTACGTGCTTCTCTGGGTTTGTGTAAACATCAGCCATTACAAACTGAAATGAAGAGTTCAATTGTAACATTTTACATCATTGAGGAAGTAATGTGAACATCCAAAAATGATATTGTTATTGTACAATAAAGTTTCATACATACTTACCTGGCAGATATATACTTAGCTATAGACTCCGTCGTCCCCGACAGAAATTCAAATTTCGCGGCACACGCTACAGGTAGGTCAGGTGATCTACCAGCCTGCCGCTGGGTGGCAGGAATAGGAACCATTACCGTTCTAGAACCAGATTTTCTCTTCCACCTGTCTCCTGAGGGGAGGCTGGGTGGGCCATTTAATCATATATATCTGCCAGGTAAGTATGTATGACACTTTATTGTACAATAATAATATCATTTTCATACATTCAACTTCCCTGTCAGATATATACTTAGCTGATTGGCACCTTTGGTGGAGGGTAAGAGACAGCTAATTACTGATTAGACAGGTAAACAACATACGTTGTAGGTAATAAAAATAATTAACAATACCGTGGTTCCTACCTGTTTTGGTGGAAGATTTCATAGCTACTGCTTAGAAGTCTGCTTCGCCTCAAGAGCCTCAGCGAGGGTGTGACCTATGGCTGAGAGCTCTTGTGAGGACTGTCAATGGGGTCTTATCCACTTACTCGACAGAACCTGATGGCAATTGTCACTGGGGTCCTATCCACTTACACGAAAATATACCTATGCCTAATGGCATAACAAAGGAGCACAACACTGATCCCGATCACCCGATCCTAACCGTGGATTAGTACTTACGATTGAAAGGAGTTATCCCCAACCACCTTTTAAACAACCTTAAAAACTCAACACCAAACTATATTTCAAAATTAAAATTATACAAAACATAAAGAAAAATTAAGGATCAGTCTTATCTCCTTCACCCAGCACTGTATCCGCTGATACATACGGACCCAGAGAGAAGCATTTCTCGTATGTTACCCTTACATCCTTTAAGTAATGGGAGGCAAACACCGAGTTGCACCTCCAATACGTGGTTGCTAAGATGTTTTTCATCGACATGTTCTTATTGAATGATAATGATGTAGCAACTGCACGTACTTCGTGCGCTTTAACTCTCAATGTCGTAAATGAATCACTTTTACACTTCAAGTGTGCCTCCGTTATTACATTTCTGACAAAAAAGGCTAAGGCATTTTTGGATATTGGTCTCTTCGGGTCCTTAACCGCACATCAGAGACTCTGATTGCAACCTTGCAACTGTTTCTTCTTCTGCAGGTAAAATTTCAATGCTCTAACAGGACATAATGATCTTTCAATTTCATTTCCCACCAATTGAGAAAGCCCTTTGACTTCAAAGCTCCTGGGCCAAGGTCTTGAAGGATTTTCATTTTTTGCTAAAAACAAAGGCCTGAAAGATACCACTGCAGAGTCTCCCTTAAAGCCCACTCTCGAGTCTAGAGCTTGCAATTCGCTTACTCTTTTTGCAGTAGCGAGAGCTATCAGAAAAATGACATTGTTATGATACAATAAAGTTTCATACATACTTACCTGGCAGATATATACATAGCTATAGACTCCGTCGTTCCCGACAGAATTTCAAATTTCGCGGCACTCGCTACAGGTAGGTCAGTGATCTACGCCCTGCTCTGGGTGGCAGGACTAGGAACTATTCCCGTTTTCTAATCAGATTCTCTCTTCCACCTGTCTCCTGCGGGGAGGCTGGGTGGGTCTTCAATTGTATATATCTGCCAGGTAAGTATGTATGAAACTTTATTGTATCATAACAATGTCATTTTCATACATTCAACTTACCTGTCAGATATATACATAGCTGATTGACACCCTTTGGTGGAGGGCAAGAGACAGCTAACTAACTGACTAGACAGGTAAACAACATATGTTGTAGGTATAAATAAACCTTAGTTCCTACCTTCTTAGATGGAAGACTTCGTGGCTACTGCCCAGGAGTCTGCTTCATCTCAAGAGCCTTAGCGAGATAGTGATCTGTGGCCAAGAGTTCTTGTGGATCTGTCGATGGGGTCTCTTCCACTTACTCGACAGAACCTAACTGGCGTTTGTCAATGGGAGCACATCCGCTTATATGACAACACGCATTTATTTAAGGAGCACACAACCAATCCCGATCACCCGATCCTAACCCGTGTTAGTTGGTTCTAAGATTGCCTAGAGTTATCCCCAAACTCTTAGCAAACAACCACAAACTCGAAACTCATACATACAAAAATAAAAAAATTTTTGTACCCCTCTAAATAGTCAGATGTCACTCGATTTTCAAATGAAGAGAAGTGAAGGCCGCTGTGTGGCGACAACTGACTCTCCCATACACCGAAACCACGAGAACACATCCGACAAGAGGGTTACGTACACAATTTAAGGATTGGTGCTTTCTCCTTTACCCAGAACCGTCTGTGCTGACACAAACAGGACCTAACGAAAAAACATTTATCATACGTAACTCGTACGTCTTTTAAATAATGTGATGCAAACACGGAGTTGCATCTCCAATAAGTTGCATCCAAAATGTTCTTGAGTGACATATTTCTTTGGAACGCCACAGAGGTTGCGATTGCCCTAACTTCGTGGGCTCTCACTCTTAAAAGATTTAAAAGGAATCATCTGGACAATTCTTATGAGCTTCTGTAATAAAACACTTCTACAAAGAAGGCTAAGGCGTTCTTGGACATTGCTCTCTTGGGGTCTTTCACTGAGCACCAAAGACCTATTTGCGAACCCCCCAACTGCTTCTTCTTGTCCAAATAAAATTTAGAAGCTCTAACTGGGCAAAGGGATCTTTCTGCCTCTCTGCCCACCAAACTAGAAAGTCCTTCACTTCGAAGCTCCTGGGCCAGGGATTCGAAGGGTTTTCATTTTTGGCAAGGAAAAAGGGACTGAAATGAACAAATTGCAGAGTCTCCTTTGAAGCCAACTCTGATTCAAGGGCGTGCCAACTCACTGACTCTCTTTGCCGTTGCCAGAGACATCAGAAACAAAAACACTTCTAGTGATGTTACGAAACGAAGCAGTGTGAAGTGGTTCGAATTTGTCTGATGATAAAAATTTAAGAACCACATCTAAGTTCCAGCTTGGAACCTTAGGTTCAAGTGATTTTGATGTTTCGAAGGAACGAATGAGGTCATGCAAATCCTTATCATTCGTTAGATCAATCCCTGTTTCTAAAGACTGCTGAAAAGCATACTCCTGTACCCCTTAATGGTCGGTACCGAGAGATGCGACTTTTGTCTAAGAAAAACAGAAGAAATCCGCAATTTCGGTCACAGAGGTACTGGAAGAGGACAGCTTCTTCGACCTGCACCAGTTTCTGAAAACTTCCCACTTCGATTGGTACACTCGCCTAGTAGATGATCTGCGGGCTCTAGCAATTGCGTTTGCTGCCTGGCGAGAAAAGCCTCTCGCTCTGACAAGTCTTTCGATAGTCGAAAGGCAGTCAGAGCAAGAGCGGGTAGATTTTGATGGTACCTCTCGAAGTGGGGTTGTTTGAGCAGATCTATTCTGTTTGGAAGAGATCTGGGGAAGTCCACCAGTCCATTCCATCACCTCTGTGAACCAAATTTGAGCTGGCCAATACGGAGCAATCAGAGTCATCTTGGTTCCTTCGGATGCCACGAATTTTCTGACTACTTCCCCCCAGTATCTTGAACGGGGGAAAAGCGTAAACGTCTATCCCTGACCAGTCCAGGAGAAAGGCGTCTGTTGCATAAGCCCGGGGATCTTCCACCAGGGCACAAAATGTTTCTATCCTCTTGGAGAGGAATGTGGCGAAAAGATCTATTTGAGGCTTCCCCCAAAGGAGCCAAAGGCTCTGACAGACTTCTGAGTGGAGTGTCCATTCTGTGGGAAGGACCTGGAACCTCCTGCTCAATCTGTCCGCTCTCACATTCCTCTCCCCTTGGACAAACCTTGTTAGAAGAACTACCTTCCTTTGGTTCGCCCAAATCAGTAGATCTCTTGCCAGCTCGTACAGAGCAAAAGAGTGCGTCCCTCCTTGTTTCTTGATATAAGCCAGGGCTGTCGTATTGTCTGAATTTATCTGTACGACTTTGCCTCTGACTATGTGTTCGAAGCTCTTTAGCGCCAGGTGAATTGCTAAGAGCTCTTTGCAATTTATGTGCCATGACACCTGTTCTGCCGACCAGGTGCCTGACACTTCTTTGGATCCCAATGTTGCCCCCCCAGCCCGACTCCGAGGCGTCTGAAAACAATGTCAGGCTTGGGTTCCGTACTTGCAGGGACACTCCTTTGTTTTCCTAATGGAATCAACCACCACTTCAAATGATGTTTTATTTCTTCCGAGATTGGAAACGTGTCCGAGAGCTGACCTGTCTTCCAACTCCAACTTCTTCTTAGGAAGAACTGAAGCGGTCGAAGATGTAATCTTCCTAGGAGAAAGAACTGTTCGAGCGAGGAAAGGGTTCCCAGAAGGCTCAGCCATTCCCTCGCCGAAGTGCGCTCTTTCCCTAGAAAGTTCGATACTGTGGCACAGCCTTTCTTTATTCTCTCTTGAGATGGAAAAACTCGAAAACCCCGAGAATCCATCTGAATCCCCAGATAAACCACGTTCTGGCCTGGGGATCATCTGAGACTAGATTCTCGAGGTTCACGATCAATCCCAATGATTTTGTCAATTCCAGTGTTGTTGACAGGTCCTCCAAACACTGCTTTTGAGACCTGGCTCTGATGAGCCAGTCGTTCCAGGTACAGGGAGACGTTTATCCCTTTCAAATGTAAGTGTCTTGCTATTTGTTTTTCATCACGTCTGTGAAGACTTGAGGAGCCGTGGACAGGCCGAAACACAGGGCCTGAACTGATAGATTCTTCCTTCGAACATAAATCGAAGGTATCCTGCCTCGACGAATGGTGGATCGGGATGTGGAAGTATGCGTCCTGAAGGTCTAGGGAACGCCATCCAGTCCCCTTGCCGCAGTGCTGCAAGGACTGAAGCAGACGTTTCCATGCTGAACTTCTGTTGTTCGACGAATTTGTTCAGCGCACTTACGTCCAGTACCGGTCTCCATCCCCCCGAGGCTTTTGCTACAAGAAACAAGCGATTGTAAACCCCGGGGAGTTGCAATCCAGCACTAGCTCTATTGCTCTTTTGTCCCACATCTGTTCCACCATCTGACGAAGAAAGTATCCATCAGAACAGGGTCCCTGTATCTGGCGACAATTCCCTCGGTGATGTTGTCAAGGTAGGAGGAATGTCCTTGAATGGGATGCGATACCCCTTCTTGATAATCGACATCGTCCAAGGATTCGCTCTATGTCTTCCCAGGCTTTCGCAAACGAATGTAACCTGGCTACCTACGGGTGTCTGGAGGACAGAATCTCACTTCCCTTTCTTAAAAGGGACGGAAGGAAGACTGCCCCTCTTTTCGGTTGATTCTTCCTGGCGATCGATCTAGTTGGAAGACCTCCCTCGAAAGGGCGTGCTGCTGAGCTGGGCGAGTCACTTTCTTTCCTCACTAGCCACAGGCCTATTCTTCCTTGAGGATTGTCTAAGGAGATCCTGGGTGGGCCTTTTCAGTGAGAGAATGCGCGATATCCTTCACCAACTGCGAGGGAAAAAGGTGTTCAGAGAGAGGCGCAAACAATAAGGCGGCTCTCTGCGAAGGAGAGACGGCCTTCGTGAGGAAAGCACTGTGAACCGCTCTCTTCTTTAAAACTCCTGCACCAAAGAGGGAGCATACCTCAGCCGATCCATCCTGAACCGCCTTATCAATGCAGGCGGGAGGATGCTATTTAGGGTTTCTGGGTCGAGTTGTTCCTTTTCCTGCGATTTCTTGGCCAGAACCCCAACCCCGGGACCAATCTAAGAAGTTAAAAACTTCTAAAGTGTGAAAAAGTCCCTTGAGGAGGTGGTCCGTTTCCGAAAGCCCCCATGTCACCTTCGCTGCATTCAAAGCGTGCCTTCTCGACGAATCCACCAACTCGAGAACGTCTGATTCAGCTGAAACGGACAGAGGGACAATCCCATATTCTCTCATCGTTTCGTACCAAATGCCTCTCTCCCTGTAAGTTTAGCGGGAGGCATACAAAAGACCGTCCTTCCTAACTCCTTCTTCTTCTTGAACCAGGAGTCAAGAGATTGAAGAGCCCTCCTCATAGAAATAGCAGGCTCATTTTAAGGAAGGAGGAAGACTTGTGTGTTTTCGTGCTCGAAAACAGAGAGCGTGGAGAAGGGGGAGCAGCTGGCGTCAAAGAGTCTCCATATTCCTCCAACAGAAGGGACGAAAGAACTTTATAATTAGAAGATCCTTCCTTCATTTCGTCTTCCGAGGCATCTTCTGGGTTGATAGGCTCGGAAGGAGAAGGCTCCCTTCTTTCTTCTGACTCTTCTCTTACTCTCTTACGAGTGTCAGGCTCTTCATAACGAGGAATGCGCCTGGTGTACAGCAGGAGTATCTCGCCATGGGAGGAGTAACGTGTTGGAATACTCCTGGCGCTTGGCAGGCGCAGAGCGCCTCGAATACTCCGGCTTCTAGTAGGCGCATCTTGTTCAGAATACTCCTGGCGCGTGGGAGAGTATTAAGTTCCGAATACTCCTGGCGCCTGGGAGGAGTATAAGTTTCGGGAATACTCCTGGCGCCTGGGAGGAGTATTAAGTCCAGAGTACTCCTGGGCGCCTGGGAGGAGTATAAGCTTCAGAATACTCCTGGCGCCTGGGAGGAGTATAAGTTCAGAATACTCTGGCGCCTGGGAGGAGTATCTAGGCCCTGATGACTCCTGGCGCCATGGTAGGAGCAGTCGTTCCAAATCTCCTGATCCTTAGAATGCGCCTGATGTTTAGTAGGAGTATTGATCCCGGGTAGGCGCTTTCCGTCTCACGAGCGCTCTACTCCTAACAGGATCTTCCTCTTCCCGCTAACTCTTGGCGCTGATTGAAGATCTTGAATGTTGTACTGGCTCTTTGCGCCTACTCGGAGCCTGGCTCCTGGTTGGCGCCTTACTCTTGACAGGAGTAACTTCCTTTCTTACTTCTCTCTGTCTAACGCATTGCTCCCCCCAGAGATGGCCGCCTGAGCGACAACTCCCCTGAAGGGTGCGTCGCGCCCGACAGGAGATCGGTATTTAGATCTTTTAATAGGAAGCCTATCATCCTTCTTCCGAGTAGGCTCCTTATAAAGAGTTCCTACTAACGAGGGCTAATTGTCTTGCATATTCATTAGTATTCTCCTGGTTGAAGAGTCTTCGAATCAGGAGAGGGAGATCTGGAAGGCGCTCTAGGATCCTTCCAGACCCGAGTCTGAATGTATTCTCGCCTTCTTTATTACGAAGGCGCTCCTTCTTCAGAGAAGCGCTCGGGACTCGAATTGGAGTTTCATGCTCTTTCATATTTCTCTTCAGCGGACGGGAAAGTTTGGACTCCTTCCATCCTCTTCTCGGAGAAGGCGAACTAGACGAAGAAAAGCACTCTCGAAGGACGCTTTTCCTATAGCGGTCCTTGGCATTATGATATGCTCGATTCTGCCGAAGGGACGCCTGATCGTTGGGGATTCTCCACAACCCCCGTACGGCTTTCGACATTCCTTCTCTCCGGGCCAGGGAGCTTGGAAGAGGTCTAGGCCTGGGAGCGTCGCAGAGACGACCAGACGCCCCATCCACTACACTGGGGACACTAACATCACTAGCGAAACCACATTCCACTTTCCTTACCTTCCAATGCTGCGACTTTTCTTGCATTTTTTGAAGGGAAGCTCTAAGTTCTGCTATTTCCGAAGCAGAAACTAGAGGGATTAGCAATTTGTGAACGGGCTGAAACAGAATTGTCATGATTATCAGCGGAAGAAGGTACAGAAACTAGATAGTAAATCATGAGAAGCAGACATTCTGCGGGTTTTATAAGCCGCCCTTCCTCTCTCTATCTCT
>NC_087200.1:105808626-105964299 GCF_015104395.2 Macrobrachium nipponense | reverse complement strand
GAAGGGAAATTTTAATATTTATTCATTAATAACGTGTAGTAAATGTTAGAATTGATTGAGGAAGTTTAAGCTAACTTCCTTCTTGAGGAAGTCAGAAAAATAGAATTAGTTACGCTTCCTTTAGAAGTTTTTATAGCTTTCGTACTAACGAGCAGTTAGAGCATTAACAATACTAGTAGTGTTGTATCCTCATCTCCTTCTTACTTCACAGAATCTTCAAATTCATATTGCAATTTGAAGACAAAGGAATGTAGCTCAAAATACGAGCTATTAAAAGGTAAGAAGTGATTTTAGTGTTCCCCTTTGCAGTGGAGGGTGCGTCTGATCGGCTCTGTCTCGCTCCCAGGCCTAGACCTCTTCCAAGCTCCCATGCTGAGAGGAGAAGGAAAGTCGAAAGCCTTACGGAGGTTATAGAGAATCCCCACCGGTCAGGCGGCCCCTCGGCAGGTTCTGTAGCACGTCCCAGACTGCCAAGTTCGCCATTGGAAAGGCGTCCTAAATAGTAGAGGGTGCGCCCGATCGGCTCTGTCTCGCTCTCAGGCCTAGACCTCTTCCAAGCTCACAAACCCAGAGGAGAAGGAATGTCGAAAGCCGTAAGGAGGTTTCAGAGAATCACCTCCGGTCGGGCGTCCCAGACTGCCATGGATAACCGTTGGAAAGGTATCCTATAATAGTGATTTCGTTATCCGATTCATCATCGAAAAGGAGGAAGTTCTGACGAATTTTCGAGACCTTCTAAAGTTCTTAGAAATCTCTAAGTAACTGGATTATATCCCGGAAAGTATTACGGAAGTCTATCCTCCTTCCCCTAGATCGGATACGGAGAAGTAAGAAGTAGCTACGAAGATCCTGGGAAAGTTACTACAGCAGATATCTTCGTTGGTTGGAGTACTAAGGAGGGTCCTTCTCGGAAAGAGGACCTCTTCCTTCTGGAATCCCGTCTGCTAGAAGTCTCTGAGAACTTGGACGAGGCACCTATCAAGAGTCTTGGTGGATAAGGAGAAAGAAGATTCATCGACGAAGATTTTTTCTTGAAGATGCAAGATATTATCTTTCTCGCAACAGACTGCTCAGGACCGCTTCAGAAAAAGCGTCCTGCGAGAGTGTTTCTCTTCTGCTTCTCCTTCACCTAATCGAGGGTGGAAAGACTCGGATCTTTCCAGGCCCCTGAAAAGGCTTTGGTAGAACCTTCTTTGAACTCAAGCCAGAGCGCTTCACTGATGAAGCTCCCTCCTCGATCAAGAAGGCGAAGTTGTGTCGACGTCCCCCTATATGGACGTAGCGGATCGTACTCCTACGAGGTCTCCCTCCCCTCCCATTGAAGAGGACGCAGGAGAAGCTTCTAAGAGTATCCTACTGGCTGTTCAAGAGAAGCTAGCCTCCTTGGTAGGAGTTATGGCTAGACATCCTCCTCATAAGAAGGACGTTTCTCTTCCGATCAAGAAGTCTCGTCCTCTCTCTCCTGCCAAAAACGAGGCGTCTTTCAGACATGAAGCTTCGTCTTCTAAACAAGTAGAAGAAGATTTTCGGTCTAGATCGAGAGCGAGAGAGGCATATACCAGACGCGAAGTGCAAGTCAAGACGCCAGCTAAACGTGAGGTGTCTTCCAGGCGCGAGGCGTCATACAGAGGCGTGGAATCAGCCAGACGCGAGACTCTAGCCAGGACTCATTCCGGACGTGAAGCGTCATTGAAGCACGAGGCGCCAGCCAGGACGCCAGTTGAGTGCGAGACGTCTTCCAGGCGCGAGGCGTCTTCCAGATGTGAGGAGTCAGCCAAGCGCGAAGCGTCAGCCAGGACGCTCGGCGGACGAGAGGCGTCATCCAGGCGCGAGGCGTCTTCCAGATGCGAGGAGCCAAGGCTCCAACCAAGCGTCAGCCAGACGCCAGGCGCCAGGATCTCAAGCTTCTTTTGTGTTTGGAGATAGATTTCACAAAGACTCTCCTATTTTGAGATTTGTCACAAGATCAGTTATTTTCCTGACAGGGACACAAGATGTCGCACAGGCGACCGTGGCCCGTGTCAGGAGGGACTGAGACTGTGGGAAGTTTTCTAACTAGAACAATCTTCTCATGACAGGGAATTAGTGTTCGCCTAAGCGATTTCATCTCTGTCATGAGGGTTTGTTTCGGAGAAATAGTCCTTCTCTTTGTGAAGAGAGGCCCTCTCCTTAAGTGACTCCCTCTCTTCTACCAACATTTGGAACAAGAGATGGAAGACATAATAGACTAGGAAGTCAATGAGGGTGCAGGTCTTTCAGATTACAAGACCTTAGCAACCAGTTTCATTACAGCTTTATGTCCATGTAATAGGAAACTGGAATGATTCTCTTCGATCCTTGCTTCCTGTTAGGATCTCCTTCGTCTAACACTAAATTGTATTACAAAGATAGAATTTTTTCCATTCTCCCTCGGCCTCGGAGGAAAGAAAGAATGTAAAAGAAAATCATCCTTTAGACTACGGTATGGTCAAGTCATATGCACACACCGAAGTAGACTACAGTTTCTTAACATCCTTACATAGTTTTCCTAGATTAATGATGTTTACCTAAAATGTGCAGCTTTATAAAGGATTCTTATACGGCAGAGCACAATATGAGATAATTATCTCATGCTTTATAGAAACGCATGAAGACAGCATAATCTTTTAGAATCGAATTTTGCTCAGGAGAAGATGGATGAGTTTCGATGGGAAACATCCTTTTCCGTGTCAGAAGGATGTCCCTGGATGGACTATAATACGTTTTAATAGCTCCATCCCGGCGCAAGCCAGAAGCGCAAGATTCACCTAACAGGATCTTTTCTCGATTTAGCAAATTATTAACCTATAAGTCCATCAGTCTCTATCTTATCTCTAGGAGCATCGAGAATTTCTCTTTTTACTCCACTATTCCCGTTTACAAATAGAAGCTATTGAGAACAAGAACACGGAACGAAACGATATCAAGAGGTTCGTGGTATCAGTTTGCACTTCCGAGACAACCTTCTCGATCAATGATAACTGTTAAACATCAGTATAACATTTATTGGAAGAGTTGTGAAGTCTGAGAGAACCTTCTTTATAGATCTCTTCGCGAGGTGTAATAAGGACTTTCTTCCTACAAACTGCGGCCTTATTCTCGAACAAAAGGTAACAATACGCCATCTTTACTGTTAATGGGGAATAAACTAGTTTTTTTTTCCCTAGTTATATTTATTCTTAACAGATATTAAGATAAATGGGCGTCAAAGGAAGAAGATGAATGCCTCATTTTGGCCATAGAGAGGTTGGATTCACAGAGGTCACGTTATTCTCTCAGCATGGGTTGGAAGGGTTTTTCTAAGAGATTAGAGATTTTATCGGAATCTATTATAAATAATGGACCTGAAAACCTATCCAATCTGAGTCTGTCTGCGTGCAGACTGACCAGAAGTAAACATGAATGAGAGGATTTTCAAGAGAAGCTTGATAATTCCTTCAAACAGGCTAAAGACATAGAGTGGCTGAAGATCGTGCTAGATGGAAGGGGGAAACTGTCCTCTTCCGATACCTCTGTGAACCACATAGTGGTTTTCTTCCCTTTCAGGGGGAAGTATGACCTTTGTATTTTCTGCTTTCAATGAATACAGTAAAATGATATACTCTGTCTCGACAAAGAGTATTAGAGATAGCAGAGAATTAAGATCTTCAGGATCTTATACAATACCTCTATACGATAAAGGTAGGAGATCTTATACTTAGAATGGGATCCTATTTTGGGCCTCAGATTCCGTGTTCTGACAAGATGGAACTGCTCCTCATAAAAATTTCTTGGAAAATTTTAGGAGAGAATTCTTGGTTTTCTCTTGGCCCTAAACTGCCAAGAAAATATTAAAGTTATTGAGCATTGGAATCTCGCATCTTATTCAGTGGAGACTTGGCAACGATTTTTTATCAGCATATGTCTTGTTAAAATAAATTTAACCCTCTATTCCTGACTCAACGATTTCGGAGAGAAGTTTCGTTGTCCAGACAGGGTACTTATGTTTTCTTCTACGAAAGAAGAAATGGTTAAAACATTTTTCCTACAGAGTCTTTTGAATACGAGGAGGACTCGAAATAGATCCCAGAAGACATTCAGAGAGATACATTGGAGCTAGAAATCAGGGGTCCGCCCAATTTCAGCTCGGAGTTACCTTCGGCTTCCAGGCTCCTTTCCTTCCTTAGAGCAAGGATAGGGAAGATTCGGCAACGAGAAACCTCATCATCATTTCAGAAGAGATCTCGTTAGCAAAGGAAGTAATCACGAAGGATCCTCATCGGATAAAGACTCTTATCTCTCGCACTGTTAGATTCCTATCGTCTACTAGATGTAGCTGGATACAATCACCTCCCATTGCCAGAGAGGCCGAAAGCTCAGAGTGGAAGAATTTCTTCCGTTCTTCTCCTGATGAACCATTGTGGTTCTTCAGGACTTTCAGACAATGTAACGCAAGCCAGACGCCAAGTGCCGTAATGTCATTGTTTGATGAAGAGACAGAGCGGGCCTCCAACCTGGCGCATATGCGCTAGAGGCGAACAAATCGGACAGATAAGAATGTCCGATGTGTACATCGCCAGGCAACCTCGAGACTCTACCAAGCTAGAAACTCAAGCAAGTGGGAAGGATTCAGCCAGGCTCTAGATGCTAAAAAAGAGCCAACCTGGAACCAGGAGCGAGGAGTCAGCCAGACATCAGGCAAACTCGAAACACCAACAGGTGCAAGGCACCAGCCAGGCGCGAGGCGCCAGCCAAGCGCGAGGAGCCAACCAGGCGTGAGGTGCCAGCTTGGTGCGAAGCTCAAGCCAGGCGCGAGGTGCCAGCGAGGTGAGAGGCGCCAGCCAGACGCAAGGCGTCAGCCAGGCGCGAGGCGCCAGACAGGCGCGAATCTCCAGCTAAGGCGCGAGGCATCAACCAGCTGCGAGGCGCCAGTCAAGCGAAAGGTACCAGACAAGCGCTAGGCTCCAACCAAGAGCGAAGCACCAGCTAGGGGCGAGGTTCCTGCCAGGCTTCAGGCTTCAGGCTTCAGACGGGAGAGATCCATTTCAAGAAAGCCCTGGTCTTCTTTGAAACATGGAGACATCCTTAGCACTTCATAAGTGACTTGATTCCTTCAAACAGCTGAGAATTAAAAGTGCAGGAAGTGCGCGCTTTTGCAAATTCTTGTTCTTTACACAACAATATGTCATATAAGACATTAGCTGTGTTGTACGGTAGAGGCAACTCTGTGTTGACTTCTCATTACACAAAGGATGTCAAGTTAACCTACGAGAGATCCTTCTCTTTTGGTTTATACGTTTCTAGGGATACATTACTGGGATAAGGAGCCGACACTGATCCTTAACTTTGAGTTATAGTTATTTAACTTAGTGAAATTATTGGGGTTTTTGAAAGAAGTGTGGGGATAACTCTTTTCAATTTGAGCGCGAACCCTCGTGTTAGGATCAGGTGATCGGGATCGGTGTTGCGCTCCTTAGTTATGCCAATAGGCATAGGTGTATTGTCATATAAGTGGATTAGCACTCATTGACAAGTACCTTTTAGGCTCTGCCGAGTAAGTGGATAAGACCCCATCGGCAGACCCACAAGAACTCTTGGCCACAGATCACATATCTCGCTAAAGTTTCTTGAGGTGATGCAGACTCCTTGGGAACAGTCATATGAAGTCTACCACCTATCAGATAGGAACCAAGGTTTATTTATACCTACAACATATGTTGTTTACCTGTCTATTCCATGTTAGCTGTCTCTTACCCTCCACCAAAGGGTGTCAATCAGCTATGTATATATCTGACAGGTAAGTTGATTGTATGAAAATGATATTGTTATGATACAATACAAGTTCATAACATACTTACCTGGCAGATATATATGATTTATGGCCCACCCAGCCTCCCCGCAGGAGACAGGTGGAAGAGAGAAAATATGATAGAAAACGGGAATGGTTCCTAATCCTGCCACCCAGGGCAGGACGGTAGATCACCTGACCTACCTGCAGCGTGTGCCGCGAAATTTGAATTTCTGTCGGGGACGACGGAGTCTTAGCTATGTATATATCTGCCAGGTAAGTATGCATGAAACTTTATTGTATCATAACAATATCATATTACATTCTTCGATTCTGGTACCAATACATAAATAAAAGGAATGCAGGTGACACTTCTCTTTTCGCATACAATGAAATGTCTTATTATTATTTTATCATGCATAGATACGGATATATAAAAAATTGTAATAAATATAAAAATAAATATAAAATAAATGCAGAATACTCACTCATAATCCTGACTCTCCGTTCTATTGTTTTCTCCCTCCTCCATTGAAGAGTCTTGCATTTTTTTCCACTCGACATGACGAGGTACAGGTGGAGGAGGGAGACGCGCGCCCTTACTGCTGATGGACCCGGCGGCCCCGTGCGCCCTCCGCTGTCGGTTTAGGGGGCGCGCTCCAATACATGACCTTAGTGTGGTATTTTCGGTCACACTCCCCTATCCTGCAAAGAGCAACTTTGCAGAGACGACAGAAGAACCGGGTGTCTCTCCTTCTGCCATTCATATGGCACACCCGGCACCGTTTCTGCCTTCGCCCTTGTAAGGCCTTCAGTATGTGATCCCCTGGCTGCAGCCGACACAAAGGGTCCACTTAACCCTTTTAACAACCCGACCCGAGGAAAGCGGTGGATGGCGGGGCCGGCAGCAAGAGGGGCGTCGTCAGCAGGGGCGGCGGCAGCAGGGGCGTCATCAGCAGGGGCGGCGGCAGGTCGAGCGAAGTTGGCCCTCCTATCTGCCCTTTCCGCTAGGGGCAGATCTGCAGCTCGGGGCAGGGGGTCAGTTATGGAAGGCCACTCATCGGGATCGAAGTTGATGAGGGCATTCCCGGCTTCCTCTGAGAACTGTAAGTGGGTCAACCTCGGAAGATTGTCACCACGGTACCCACAGTACAGTATGTAGGCATTTTGGAGGGCCAACTGAAGGATGTATTTGAGGAGCTTCTGTGTCCACCTTCTGGTTCTCCTGGCGAAGGGATAATACTGGATGAGCTGATCAAAGAGATCAACTCCTCCCATGTGCCTGTTGTAGTGCCCAATGACGGTAGGCCGCTCAATACGAAACTCCTAAAACACAACTCGCCCTGTCGACGGTGTCCTTTTCTTTTCTCCTCTGTACGATCTCTTTCGTTGGATGGGTTCATGACTCCATTCGTAATCATGGGGCGACTAGTCGGAACAACCACTTCCCAACAGATGACGAAGAACAGCGCCCTTCCGCCGCCACTCTGTCTCTCCTCTTGCCAGGTGTTGTGGATGACTAGCGAACCTCTTGAGGACATTCGGGGAGGCCCCACCGCACCAACCGAAGGGTACCACTGCAGTGACACCAGCTTCATACGTTCCTGTGCCAGGGATACCGAGTTATAATAATTATCCATAAACAGGTGATATCCCTGGTTACGGAAACGTCCCACAAGATTGAATACAGTGTCACGCAGCGTGGAGAAGACCCCGGAATACACTGAAAAGTCCACAACGTATCCCGTGTTGGCCTCAGTAATAAGAAAGAATTTCACACCATATTTCTTTGGCTTCTTGGGGTTATACACTTTTATACTAAGACGTCCTTTGTAAGGCATCATCCCCTCATCCAAAGAAAGGTTCTTTCCAGGAATCACGAGATTTCTACACCGATCACGGATATAATCCAACACTGGGCGCACTAAAATGAGGCGATCACTGTTATTCCGGGGTATGGTGGCCCTTCGTTGAAGGCGTTGAAGTACCTGTCCAACGCCAGGAAATTATCACGGGACATAACGCCAGGCACATTAGGCATACATAAAAAATAATTCCTCCTCCAATATTGCTGACGTCGGAAGCAGGTGTCATACCAAAATAAATGTTGGCAGCCCCAAAAAATGCGCCATGTCAATGAGGTTGCAACCCGCCAGTATACGACAAGGTCGTCCTCAGCTCATACCGGCAGTACCGAGCGTAGTCCACCGTCTCGTGTACCAGGTATTCCAGCAATTCCTGCGTAAGGAAAAGCTGGATGAACCCCAAAACAGTCAGGGGTACTGGTATGGTGAGCCCAGGGGTTGCCGTGAAGGGGTTCATGTTAGGAGGGGTGGGGTCCTCCGTCCACCCCTCGTCACTCTCCGACGACCGACCTTCACCTTGGCTGGCGCGATGAGCCGACCTTCTACGTGCACGCGCACGGGTGCGGGCAGGATATTGCACTCTACCCTCCCCCGTTGGGGGGGGGGGGGGGGGGCCCCATCACCCTCACTTAGGTCCTTCACTTTTTTCTGTATCGTCCTCTGCGATAAAACTTGACCCCATATCCCCATCCTCCCCCTCCTCAGATTCCCCCTCGTAAGCACTGAACCCACTGAATTCGAGCTCACTTTCGGGATGTGAGCCTTGAACGGACATTGGGGCCATATATTCATCCTCACTTTCATCGGGACTGATGTCCTCATCACTCGATGACCATCCGCCATCAAAATGAGGACTTGCGACATGTTCCCGATCAAGCTCCAATAGATATTCATCTATGTCCCTCGGTTGGAGGCCTCCCAAATGCCTACGAATGCCCCTAAGGACGCCCTCATGCTTCCTAGGGGTAATCAAAGGCATACGCTGTGTTCCTGAAACACTTTCAGCCACACGTGGCCGCACAGAACGGATTTGAGGCACGGGGTCATGCTGGGTGCTTGGCCCCTCGCCAGCATTCAGGTCCAAAACTCGCCTTACACGATCCCTTCCAACGGGTAAAACGCGCCTTTCACGGTTCACACGTCGTTGAGACATATCTATGAATGTCCTGTAGCAACACAAATGCTCAAAGTCTCGCACAAGTCCAGAAAAACACACTTTTGACGAAAGATCGCTCTCGGATGATGCGCTACTGATGCTGGCTGGAGCGAGAAGAAGGGATATTGCGCATACGCACTTGGGTCACGCTTCAAAACAAAACAAGGCCTTGATCCGTGAACTCCCAGCATCCCCCAAGGCGCGTGATTCAAAAGTTTTAGGCTGGTAGGCCTATAAGTATTTTTCCGCGAATTTTAAAAAAAACTTGTATGTCGACGTAAAATACGTCCAGTCGGCGTAAGAGGGTTAACCCTTCCAGCCCCAAACCTCCTCTTATTCTTAGGTACTTCAAGATGGGAGAGAACATTGTACATTGTTATCTCTCAGAACTGAAATTTGTCTTTCTTGCCCTCAAGGAGTTTTCAAGTCATTTGTTTAGCAAGACAGCAGGAGTCATGTTGGACAATTTCACAACTGCAGCTTACCTGAGCAATGAGGGCATTAAGTGGACCAGATTTCAGGAAATAAGTCACCTGGCAATACAGATCCTGCTATGGGCAGATGACAGGAACATAAATTTAATTTCCTGGGATAGTACTGGGAAGTGCAAATATGTTGGCCAACTCACCCAAAAGACAAACCAGGTCTTAAATGTAGAATGGTCTCTTCATCCTGAAGTCTGTAGGCTGTGGAGATTGGGACTGGCAAATTATTGCTTCATCCTTCCAGATCAGCCTAGGTTATGCTTTTCTTCCCGTCACTAATCAGGAGAATACTAGACAAACTACAAGCTTCATAAGGCACAAGTCTGAAGCTGGTATTTCCTCAGTGGCTTCAACAGGAAAGGTACCCAGACTTTGAGTGCTCCTGTTAAACTTTCTGTGGGTCTTTTCACCTTGGGACAAGGTTTTCCTTCAGTTTCACCTAGGATGGTTCCACCAAAATCTGCACCAGCTCAAGCAAGGCCTCATGTACGTAGGATTTTTGAGTAAGGCAACTGAGGTCATTATCAACTCAACTCAGGCCCTCCACCACCAAGCTTTACCAGGCCAAGTGGAGAAGTTACTCTGGCTTGTGTCAGTAAGTCATTAATCCTAACAGGACCATTGTTTAGCAGTTAGCAGACACCTTGTTTTATCTAAGGAAGTTGTCTGTGTTGGTCATAAATCATCTCTGGCACAAGTGTTTTAGAGCAGAGTTAAGGACCTTACCTTCTCAAGTGAATTGAGGTGCAGGTGCCAGAGCTTTTGGAGAGAAGTACCTTCCAAACCCCAAGGCTTCCATGCTGGGGTTTATCCTTGGTGCTCAATTATTTTATCAGTCCCAATGGCTTAACCCTGGAGGCAAAATTCCTTAAGAACTTGACCCTAAAGACTATATTCAGCAAGAAGTGTAAATGCAAATGGTATCTTACATTTATTGGGTGGTCGAGAATACGTCTGTTATGTCTTCCCGTTAACTGCCAAGACTTGGGTGACTTCCAGCTCCTTTCTGCTTCCTGTAAAATTTTCCTCAAGATGGTTAACATTTATGCTTATGTCTTTCAATTCCTTTTTTTTTTAAATATAATCTTAGTTGTATTGAGAATTGGGAATGAATAAGACTAAAATGCTTGAATCTTTAATTTCAGGGAGGCATTCCAGTGCTTATCATAGGTCACCATATTCTCTATGGCAAGGTTCAAGATCTTGAGAAGCCTTTTATATACCTAAGAAAAACATCAGATGCCCAACACGAAAATTGTATGGATCCTTCAATACCTCCTGTTTGTAGTACTGAATACTCAGTGGAGGCAGTCATACAGAAAAAAGTACTCTTTAAGACCAGACCAAAGCCCATTATTGCAAGTATGAAGAACTATTCCCCCTAGCTTTTTCTTATTCTAGTTGGACAATAAGAATGATTTATGCAGACATATTTATGTACGTTTCTCATGTTTATCGTCATTTTGTGGAATTTCCTAGTTTCAGTCCAACATGTTAAATACATTAGGGATAAAAATTAGTCAACACATAATCAAGCAAAAAGATACCTCTTCCTTCAAGTTCAACATGTTGGCATACTGGTACTTTGATCTCTAATTATGTAGTTATTTATTTGTTGGTAAATATATAAGACCTTGTTACTGGATACTCTTCAAAATTAAATGTATATTTGCACATATTGTAAGCTTAGTCATTTCCCGGCACAATATGACAAAGAAGAAAGAAGAAAATGATGGTCAACTTTTGACCGGTAGTGGTGAAAGGGTTTTTTAACATTTTTATTTTCTCTATATTCAGCAAACATTTTGTTTCATGGAAATGCCTGGTATGGAAGGAAGTACTTTCTTTATACCAAGGTGTTCAAGCTTATCTTTTGCCCTATTTTGATTTGTTACCAGTGAATGTTGAATGCTGAACTGAAAAAGCTGATATCATATGTTACATCATTTTTGTAGCTTACAGTTTGATATAACCTTTCAGATATTAGTAAAAATTGTCTGCCAGTGCTCAAGTTATCTACCTTCAATTTACTACAGGTATACCAAATCCATAGTGTGACAAATCTTACATGATTAGTACGTATGTGGAGTTGCAAATGTGTAGCTCACCAAAAGAACATTCTTTCATGCATGTTGAAAACTTAAAAAACAACTAGCAAGCAGCCAAAACTATGAAATACCAGCAAGCACCTTTAGACAATTGCAGCAAGGAGAATTCTGACAAAAGCTAAAATATTTGAAACACACCTGATTGAGAACATGTGAACTAGACAGTCTTCTGGGTTAGCCATTCAATCTTCTTATGCCTGAATGCTTAGTCCCCTATTGGTGTGTAGATATAAGCTATCTTTAACTGTAGGTAAGATTCATTCCAAATAAATGTCACTGATGAGGACCTGGACTAGATCTTAATTTAGACAGAAAGTGCAAGTCTAACCTTACTAAGGGAAAAACTGACAACAAAAATTGTGATGATGTATTAAACTATGACTTGATAACACAAAATTAAATTATTTTTAATCATCATGAAGAAAAAAATATTTGAAAGAAAAACTTGCTCAAAAATAAAACCATCACAAATAACTGACACTACACAGTCATCTGTTTTGATAAAATAAAACAAATCTATAGAATGGAATACTAAACTGCTCAATGTTTATTACACAGTAATATATGATTCGTAATAGAACTTTAATATCATGCAGTACAGTTTAGATTAAAAGTTACTGAAAGACTAACAATGAAAATATTTGCAAATATATTTGATTATGCAATACCATAAATATCTAAGATCAAAACCTGTCTACCACAGATTTATACAGCAATATATATACTGAGGGCTGTAAAATGAACACAATAGAAAACTAAAACTCATCATCAGCTCAGTATTTTTAGCATTGATAATATTAAGACTGCCAATATTAAGTGCATTACAAAATGTCTGCTATAGCTTCATATTTTCCCACAGGAATATAATATTCATTCCAAAATACTCTTGGCAGCTAACTTGCAACTAAATTTGTGAAACAAGAACTGAAGGTGGAACTGCCACGTATGAGATATTGACTACAGTATTCCCCTAATGTTGCCCACGTAAAAAAAATTTATGATTATATTATCACTGCAGTAACCTTACAAACATTATACAAAGCTTTCTTCCATCTACTCCACTATTTCTTGACAGCAACCAGGCAAAGTTCAAATTAATTTCCATCTTACAAATCTCACAATGACAGAATTCTATGTAGAAAGGGAGCATGATTATGCTATCACATTATACCTGTCAAAGCTTACCAAAACTTCATTATATGCTAAAGAATACTAAAAGGTTACTACCTGTTTTTCTATTCATGCATTAGACATTTGTTCAGTCCCATGAACTAGGTCTGAATTGGGATTATACTACCATTAATGTACGTTAGTATATGGTTAAGCCACCTGTAAGTGATGTAAACTGTTACCCACATGAGGTCTGCCTGTAATAGTTACTTTTATATATCACCAACTAGTAACACCTATCATCATCATCTCTAAGATCTATAATTCCTGGAATCACCTGAAAATGAGTTGACTGCATTAAAAAAAAAAAAAAAACGTATTTAATCTACTCATAAGTGTTGTTTATTCTGAAGAACTTATTTACAATCACAAACTTCTGGTATTAAATTTCATATAAGCACACTTTGGACAAATTCACTTTCAAATCTGTTCTTATCATTAACCAATACTGATTATCCCACATCACAGTACAGTAGCAATTTTTAAAAATTGTTAAACTCCTTTGGCATTCGATGTAATCTCTCCTCACATCAATCATGGGGGAGACTCTGTTTTGTCACCAGCCAAACCAATAAGTGCTCTTCGAATCTCTTCATTTACTTGGTCATCATCAGGAACCTCTGATAAGACCCAAGTATCATCAGTGCTCTTCAGTGACTCTCTACACACAGGGCAGGTCTTATCTACAACAGTCCTGTAAACAAAATTTTTATAGGTATGGTAACTATTTTTTTAAAATAAATCAGCAAGAATAAAAGCATAAAAAATTTATTTAAAATTAAGATCAATAAATATAATGGAAGAAATTATAATTCTTAACCATTAGGAGTTGGGGTAATAAATCAATAAGCAGCACCCCATACCAGCAAAACTTTTGAGGTCAGCAAATTTATATAAAAAAAAAACACATCAATGGAAAGAGGAAGATATGCAAATGCACATGGTGAAAAAAAAATTCTAAGAAATTTTCCCTACCTTCTTTTTTACAGGACCATCATAAATTTTACCAAATTAAATGTTTTTTTCTGATAATTTTATTTTATGTAATTTATAGCAGCAACTGCCGGGGTACAAGAGTCAAATGATGGAATCGGCTTAATAAAAGAGAGGCAGGTAATGAACATCTCAAAGGAGCATGGATTTCGGACACGATCGACAACCTCTTCATTCAACCAACCCTTAAGAAGATTAAAGGAAGATTATCAGCGGGGGTGACTTAAATTGGCTTGTTTGTGGATGGACCTCTTGGTATAAATACCACCTTTTCTGTAAACTTTTCTCATTCATCTACCTGAAGAGGGAGACAGCAGTCTCTGAAATATAGTACTTTTTTCTCTATATTTTGGTGTTTTTTATGGGCTCCTTTTATTAGATGGAATTCTGTTGTTACAGAAACATTGTTACAGTCCATATATCGATATATATATATATATATTATATTATATATTATATTATATATATATATTATATAATATATTTTATAATTATATGTATATATAGATATATGTATATATATATATGAAAGGTATATATATATAATCATATAGTAATATATATATATAATAGATATATATATATATATATATATTATAATATATATTATATTTAAAAAAAATTTTAAAAAAAAAATATACAGAAAAAGTTTAAAAAAAAATTTAACGTTTACTTTAAAAAACAGTGATTTGTAATTTAAGTTTACTTTAAAAAAACAGTGATTTGTTCCTATGTAAGTTGATACCACAAATGCAAGGAGACATAATCTTTAGTGGAAGGTACTGATAGTGGAACATGACTGATGGTGCTTCTTCCCCAAGAAATGATAACTTTCTGGTCCTGTACTAGGGCAGATTGAGGATGATTCTTGTAATCTCCAGTATTGCCTGACATTCTGTGCAAAAATTTGGATTTACATGAACAATAAACCATTCTAAAAAGTTCAAAGGAACCCTATCTACTGTCTGTATGGGAACTTGTTGCAATTAGACTCAAAGACAATAGTGTAGTGCTCTAATCACTGCAACCCCTTCTTAGAAGCATGGCATAGGAGTCAATTCTAAATGCTATAGATGGATCCTCTGTTGTGTAAATCACTTTCAACTGGGAAAGGGCTAAGCAACAGCCCCTTACTGCTGAGATGAAGAGAAGTTTGTCCCAGTTAGGGCAAACAAGGAAGGCCAAGCTTGATTAATTAGACAGGCCCCTTTAACAACACCAATGATAGAAGACAACCTACTTCCCTGGTGCACATCTGTTGTGGAATGTTGGGCAAAAAAGCCTCTCTTTTGCAGGAACTGCTGAATAGTCGCTAGCTGTGAAGTGTGCAGGACTCTTCAGCAGATAGGATAAAATAGCTTATAGGATCTAGATACCACTTAGTTTGTGACCAACAAGGAGCCAACAGGTTCATCATGAAACCTGGGGTAAAAAGCATTCAGCTGATCACCTAATACAGTGGACCTCCTGCATTCGCGGATTTTTATGTGGACTATATCTGCCCATTATTTGTGGAATTTTTCTTTGAGAAATATCCACAAATTAATGTTTTTTTAATCAATTTCATCATCAAATTCACTTTTTGTGATAAAACTATTTAAAAAAAAAAGGTACCCACTGGTAACTAAGCTGCTCTGCTACTACATTCCAATACACTGAAATGTACCTGGCTCAAAGCTCGAGGGCAATCTTTCCACTCGTGTCTATGCCTTGCCTAAGCCAAGCGTGGGAGACCGTACCTCCTTGCTTAGTAACATATGCCATGTTCATGCTTGCTAATTAATACTACTAAGTGGCCCATCCAGAATGTTGATGTGCAGATGAGGGTCATCTCTCATCTACTAACCAAGAGAAAATTAGCCCTCTAGATATATGAGGACGTGAGAACCAGAAGGTGCTAAGCGCCACCACCACCAAAACAGAGATTTTTTCTCAATGTGGATATGGCGCTTTCTGGCCCTACAATATGTTCGAAAATGCCATAAAAGTCAGTGCATGTTTCGCCTAAAAAATTTGTAGTGCGCGGCAAGTAAATTCTTAGAACCAGGTGTCATCTCGCATTGCGTCCCTCCACCACTCAGCGTCGAGATTCCCTGGGAAAGCAGCAGCCAGTCACAGTGCTTCGTCATTGAGTGAGTAGGCATCTCAGCCAATCACTGCGTGACGTGCTCTCTCGAGCCAGTCAGCGCGCACGAAGCATAGCATCACGGGATGCGGCAGAATGTAAACAAAACTCACTGACCACCGATGACGACTTCTTGCACGGATTGGATTGTTGCTGTGGTGAGTGTTAAATAAAAATTTTTTATCATCATTATTATTAATAATAATGATTAGTGTTGTTTTATTTTCTTTTGCATTATTTTGAACTGTTTTTGGGTGCATTTACATTAACCCAATAACCGTTTGCTATGGGAAGCAGCTTTGGTGCCCCAGCTGTCAGCCAAGAGTGCGGGCAGCAAACATTTACGCTAACCAAACTGTCAGCAAATAGTAAAAAACACAACATGGCAACTGTTCTCCTGGGCGTGCTATCTTTTGAGTGCAGGGTGGCTACATTAGCTTATTTTCAGTTTCTGTATCTTATTCCATATATTTTAACTCGTATAAGTCTATTAACATACATGCGGCCGTTCCCTTTAACCACTGTTACGTATTTATATGTCTGCTCTTTCCAGCCAAATAATAATAATAATAATAATTTATCCCTTGGCTATAAGATTATCAACGTGGGGCCATTGGAAAATAACATTCTCTTAGAACAGACACACGTGCATTGTTTCGTCTAAGGAGGTTGATTCGTTGTACATAAAACCCATTCTTCTTTTGACGCTCTAGAATTTATAAATAATAGGGTACAACAATTGCCCTTCGAATTATTGTTCTTACTAATCATCAGATTTTTCTTTGTCAAGCCATAATAATGGTATGTCATAAAGTTGATTCCAAAAGATCTCGCATTTTGTAGTCAGTATAATCCAGTCTTTGGGCTGAAGCTAAAGCTAGGTTTGTTATGAATTCTACATCATCCATGATACATGTCCGTTTTGTACATAGAAAAAAAAATAAGTGAGATTATATATATATATATATATATATATATATATATATATGTATATACATATATATATATATATCAAGAGAAAGGTAAGCTCAAGAAGTTATATTACTAATATGAAGAAGTGGAAAATCCTGTGGGAATTATATATATTCACCAATTTTAAAAATATAATAAGAAACAATGGGAATTATTTAGGGTGAAGCCACATAAATGTTCTGAACACAAAGTAAAATTACAATCTTTCAGCTGAGTCTATGATTTATTTATTTCACTTACAATAAATGTCAATAAAATAGAAATAATTAATTATCATTACCTTGAATATACCTCTCTCTCTCTCTCTCTCTCTCTCTCTCCTTTCGTCTCTCTCTCTCTCTCTCTCCATCTCTTCTCCTCTCTCTCTCTCTCTCTCTCTCTCTTTGATATACATATCAAATATATATATATATGAAAGATGCAGGAAGGGGAAAGGAGAGATGAAACAACAACTGATCATTACCTTGGACATGCTTCTCTCTCTCTCTTTGATATTATATATATATACAGGTACTATCCTACTTACAACCAAGTTTGGTTCCGACCCACTGGTTGTAAGTCGGAATGGATGTAAGTCGAACCTTAGAAAGTGGCCAACATACTGGGTAGGGTATACTATCAAACCTTTGCTATATAAGTGCCTACTTAGTACTGTAATGTAATGTACAATCATTATTTCAATCTTTTTACCATAATGTACTTCTACTAATACATTTTAATCATTTATTAGTATATATTATGTACAATCAGGCATTGAGTTACAATGGGGTTAGGTTCTTGCATGCATGTCAGAAGTCTATTCTTACGTAAATTGATTTGCAATTCAGTCTACAGTACAGTTAATACCAAATGATGCTGCAGATAGGGCAGGGTAACTCAAACTGATGCTGCCCGAGTGATGAGAGTTCTCATGCCTGAGTGATGAGAGTTCTCATGAGATGGCGCAGTGCCAAGTAACTCAATGGTCAACTGTCTGAAGTAAGGTTGTAAGTACGAGTGGTCCTATGTCGAGTAGGTTGTAAGTCGGATAGTACCTGTATATATATATATATATATATATATATATATATATAGATATATATATATATATATATATATATATATACACAGAGAGAGAGAGAGAGAGAGAGAGAGGAGAAGGAGAGAGAGAGAGAGAGAGAGAGAGAGAGAGAGAGAGAGAGAGAGAGGCATATCCAAGGTAATGATCAGTTGTTGTTTGTTGTTTTCATCTCTCCTTTCCTTCCACCTGCATCGAGTTTGGTGGGTGGAACCACTCGAGCATTAGCTGGAGAGTGGTGCCTTGGATTATCCAGAGTCCTTTTGACCGATTCCAATTCCTTGTTTCATGGGCAATGGCGGATTTGGTGATCTCCCTTTTGACCGTCGACAAGGGAATTCCGAACTGACCATCGTCAATGATAGAAGGAATTGGAATCTTTCAAAAGGACTTGTTATAATTCCTGACCCTAATACCAAGCGCATCAAATTCGTCACGGGTGGGAGGTAACTGGAGCTGTAAAGAACAACAACCGATCATTTCATTCAATATCAACTATGGTGCTGCCGCACAAATTTCTGTATTCCCCAGTTATCCGTATCATAGTCAAACCAAAATGACCATGGACATGTAGTATGTTTTAGACGCTGCTACTTTTCCCAGATTTTATTCATAAAACCTTGCCCAAAGTTCAAATGTCGTGAAGATGTGGTGGAAACACGCCGCCACACCTTTCCATGCTAGGTTCTACGTATCTAACCATGAAGAGGTAAAATGAACAGAAATCTGAAGAATTGAAATCATATAGTAAACTGCTTTGATAAAAAGGTAGGGTGAAGATAATCTAGTTTCTAATCACCTGAATAAATCATATGAACTCCCAATGTCTAGCCCAGATTCACCGATGAAAAAAATGAAACTAGGCGATGAAAAAATAAAAAACTATTATTTTTCCTCAAGCGATGGCCTTTTCCTGGAACCTCTTTATTCTAGACAGCCCAGGGGAGGGATAAGTAGGATTTTATGACCAGATTAAAGAACCCCAAATTGTGGGATGCAGATTATCTGTATTGAGATTGTAAGTTGGGAGGAAGTTTGGAAACGTAGCTAATAACACCCATATTGTGTACAGTGTTTCTGTTTGCACTATAAATGTAATTACATACATAGCACTCATACATACTCATATATATACATATATATTTTTATCAATGACAAAATTGTTAGGTTCGAATTTCTGTATATGGCATCAGTGTTCAAAGGAGGGTACAGTAAAATACAAAGAAAACAGTTCTCTCTCTCTCTCTCTCTCTCTCTCTCTCTCTCTCTCTCTCTCTACACGACTTACATGACTAAAATCTTAGGACAGGAAATTACTGGCAATCTTTCACATATCTTACTTTATTGTCTTCACCTTGCTAGCCCTGTTTTCGTTTTCATTATTCTCACTGTCCGATGAATTTTCAACAATGTTTGTTGTGTAAGAATTTTGTACATAACTTTCATTTAGAATATTGTTTCATGAATGAAAGTTTGTGCGTTCTAAATCTAACCTTTTGTTCTGTAATGTTCCAGTACATTTTTTTTATATTTCAGTGGGAAAAATGTCAATAAACTACAAGCACATACCTATCGCATTTCATTTGCGCTAGAGCTGGAAAAGAAAAACAGACGAAAACCACTCACGGCCGATGCTAAGTTGGCTTAGAAAGGATTATAGCCCTTTTACCCCCTGCGTTGAAAGACCAAAATTCCATGTAAATGAACGACCAGCCAGCAGCGTGTTCTCTCGCTACATAGGGACTCTGCCAAGTGATTGGCGAGTTCCCGCTTTAAACATACAAAATCAGGAAAATTATGATAAAAGGGGTTCGGGAGGAAGTGTTTTTGTTTGGATAAGGTTAACAACACTTCCTCGGACCCAGAGAGAATACATTATAGAGGATTTACCTTGAAAGAAAGGCAGGAAAAATCAATCGTATATATACGTACTAAACGTCACGGTCAAAACATCTGCTCCCCGTATATATACGTACTAAACGGCTCAGGTAGCGTTGGCGTGCTACGTATATATACGTACTAAACGGTTAAAGGGTTAATATTGCAGTTGGATTTTATTTTTTATGTTGGTCTGTATTGGTATTTTTGGGGTATTTTTCGGTATTTTCCTGTAAACTTTGATATTAATATTTATTTTGAACTTTATCCTATGTATTTACATGATTTGGAACTGTTTTAGGATATATTTCCATTGATATTGTTGTTGATTTTTATTGTTTTTGATGTTTGTATGTATTTTTGGTATTTTCCGGTATTTTCCAATAAAAATGGACATTAATAATGATTTTGAACTGTTTTATGTGTATTTACATCATTTAGAACTGTTTTAGGGTGTATTTCCATTGATGTTGTTTGTTTTGTTCATACGCGAACAAATCCTCGGTCTTAACAATAGGATAATTCAAAATTCCTCATAGTAGCACGAGTCTTCAAATGGAGAAACAAATCCACAGTTATGTAAATGTACATATATTTAAGTTTAAAACAGAAAAGATAGCTTTCGGGAATCTGTACGGTTCCCGAAAGCTATTTTTTCTGTTTTAAACTTAAATATATGTACATTTACATAACTGTGGATTTGTTTCTCCAATAGGATAATTTCTAGTGCCTAGCTGCATCCGGTAAAAAAGTAGATGAAAGCAAGGAATCTTGTGGTATCTGGCAACACATGCGTAGATTGGGTGAAGAGTAGTCAAACGCCAAACATCTGCACCAGTCTTTTCTTTACCGCCTTGGGATGAGAGTGGGTTTTTCCTCTCTTGGTCTTTTCCCGGATTTTGCCCGTTTCGTTCCTTTTGTGTGTTTGTGTGTGTTTTTGCCTAAGATTATGGCTTCTTCTGCTCCTTCTCGACGTTAGCGTTGGTGCCCCGGAATTCTTGGATTTCCGTGTTCTTGTTTCTTGGCTTTGTCAGCGATGGACCCTCACATCACTTGCAGTAGGTGCCGTTCCAATTTTTGTATGATTAAGAATCCTTGTACGGAATGCCGGGCATGGCCTTTGGAGCAGTGGAGGAAGTTTTTTGGTAAGAGGGAATGTCAGAGAGTCTCCACTCTTCCTTCTTGGGAGGGCTTTACTCCTATTCATGATGTTTCGTCTTCCGAAGTAGTCAACCCCCAATGTAGCTTTGCCCCTGCTTCTCCTTCCTTTTCTTCCATTGATTCATCGATGAAAGTATCGGGAGGTCCCCAGGGTATTATTTGTAATGTAGCCCCCTCTTCTTCGGGAGTTTTTTCGGTTCCAGAGAAGGGTGAGATTTTTTCATCATTCTCTTCTCTTCCAGAGTCGGAGGCGTCCAAAATGGCGGCGATTTGGAAGATGCTTGGGCTAGGGGGCACCCCGTCCTTAGGGGGGTTGCTAGCGCATTTCGAGGAGGCTCGCACCCCCCCCCTCCCAGTCCAGCCAGGCCATCCCCCCCCCCCTCCACAGTCCAGCCAGGCCATCCCCCCCCCCACCTCCACAGTCCAGCCAGGCCATCCCCCCCCTCCAGGCCTCGTCTCCCTGGGAGGGAGCAGTCGGCTATCTTGTATTGCTCCACCGGCTGCTGCCGCCTTGTCTCGGAGTGATGCTGCGGCGTCAGCCCCGTATTTGTCGTCGTCACAGGGCCCATCTTTGTGTATTCCTCCGCCAGTGGCGTCTCTTTCCCCCTCACTCAGAGGGGAGGTCGTGACGTCACTCTCATCGATGACGTATCTTCCAGTTGCCTTCAAGCCGCCTCTCTTAGACGTGACGTCATCTCTGCCGCCCAGTTCGAAACATCTCCCTTCCTTGTCTTCAGAGCCTTCTCTGGCACATCAGTCCAAACTCATATGCCAGGCGGTGCTTCAGAGGCTGGACTCTGTTTTAGATGTGAAGTTGGCTGCCTAATTGGTTGGGAGGACTGGTAGGAAATGCGTTGCTTCGTCCCCGCCTTCCGAGAAGAGTGCGCATAAGAAGCTGGTGCTGTCTCCCTCTCCCTCTTCCCCCTCTATGCCTCATGGTCGTGTTAGGCATTGGAAGGCTAAGGACCTTGCCCTTCCTTCGCCGCCGAGGGAGGAACAGCACGGACGTGTTCCCAAGAGTGCTGCGGTTTCGGGCAGTGTTAGTGATGTGTGTTCTGCAGGGGTTGCTTCGCCGCCGAACCTGGTACGTGCAACCACCCCACCCCGTCCTTGCACATCGCAAGCGTGTGGCAACCTCCCCCATCCGTGCACGTGATAGTAGTGCCCCTTCTTCTCCTAGGCCTATTCGTCGCCGTAAAGACCTGAAGGCGCCTGTCAAGAGGTCGAAGGAAGTGAGCATGGAGGTGGTGCAGCCGGAGTGTTTGCTTGCTTCCAAGTCTTCCACTATAAGGGATTCTCCGTCAATCTCGAGTGCTCGAGTTTCTTTCCCCCCCCCCCATCTCACGTACATACGGCAGCCCCGCCCGTGTCCGTTCATGGCCGTCTGGAGTCACCTGTTGAGGTAAGTGATGTGCCTAATGTTTCAGTGGGTCTGTCTCGGAGGCTGACGCTTGGACCCAGCCCAGATAGGCTAGTAGAGATTTCAGACTGTTTGCCTACTAACCCTTCTGTGAATTTTGGTGAAGAAAACGCGTTAGAGGAGGCTACACATCCTTCTCATTGTCGGTCGCCAGTACCAGAGCAGGAAGAAGGGGACACGCAGGAGTTTCTGTCTTCCTTTTCGGAGGTTGTTGATCTCATTTGTGGGTTCGACAATTTGGAAAGTAGGACTCAGGATTGGTCGTCCTACACTCCTTCTTGCTTAGAAACCTTGGTGGGAGCTGCTCAGGACCCCAAATCGTCTCTCCAGCTGCTGTTGTCAGGGCACGTTCAGTCAGTCTTGCAGAAGGTTAATGCCTGTTTCTGACTGGGACGGTTTACTTCGCTCTAGAGGCTCTAACAAACTCCTACCCCCACCTCTCACAAGACATAGGAAGTACTATGCTATGAGCTCTGCATTTTTGTTGTCACGCCACCTTAACCCAGACGTCATTCGCCTGAAGCCGGGTTTGACTTTGGAACAGGTGAGGTCAGTGGCTCTGTCCTTATCTCCGCAAGACGCTTTAGCCTTGGAATCTACGCCCGCCTCCATGTTGCAGACGGTTTCTTGGCTGGACCTCTGGTCTGTGGTGGTTGCCAAGATAGCTTCTGACAGGTCCCCTGATGGGTTGGTGAGTGCCGCCTCGCTTGCCAGTCTTTTGCAATCCAGGGGCAAGGCATTTCCTTATTTGGCTCACCTCAGTGCCAATTTATGGGCTAATCTTCTTCTGGTTAGGAGGGACGCGGCTTTGTCTAGGATGGAGAGGTTGCTCGACACCGAGTCTTTGCTGGTCTTTGCGGACCGAACTTGACAATGCGACAGACCGACGTCAGGCTGACACCAAGGACCGTCTGGTGCACCAGGCTGTGTCTAAATCAGAGCCCAGCCCTCGGAGACGTTTGGCCCCCCTTCCTCCCCCAGTCCAGCAGCAATTGAGATCGTCCCCTGGTAGGCCATCGAGGACCTCGAGTTTGGCAGGGCCTTCCCATTCGTCACAGCCCAAGTCTCAAGATCAACGCCCCTTTTGCTCTCGTTCCTTTAAACCAAAAAAAGGCCCTAGGAGCAGAGGTCAAGGGGGTCGTCGGTAGGTTGGGCGCTTCTCCCTCTCCTGCGCCACGGGTGGGGGGGTGCCTGGCTGGCCATTGGGCCAAGTGGCAGTGTTACGGGGCGGAGAAGTGGGTGGTAGATGTCCTTCGGGTGGGATACCTGTTGCCATTCGACTTCTCTCCTCCTATGTCGGAAAAGCCGCAGCTCAGGAAGACGTATCCACCAGATTCTCTGAAGTTCTTGGCTCTTCAGGAGGTGCAGAAGATGCTGGACAAGGATGCGATAGCGGAAATAGTGCGTCCATTCCCGGGGTTTTACAGTCACATCTTCTTGGTGCCCAAGGCATCGGAAGGATGGAGGCCTATGATCGGTTTATCCACCTTGAATCGCTTCATCAGAAAGACAAGGTTCAAGATGGAGACCCCGCGCTCGCTGTTGGCAGCCATGAGAGAAGGCAACTTCATGCTGTCGATAGACTTGAAGGACGCATACTTCCAAATCCCTGTTCATCCCACCTCCAGGAAGTTCCTTCGCTTCTCTCTGGCGGGCAAGATCTTCGAGTTCAAAGTCTTGTGCTTTGGGTTGACCACAGCCCCTCAAGTGTTCACAAGGGTCTCCTCTCTCGTGTCAAGTTGGGCCCATGCTCAGGGGATCCGTTTGCTGAGGAACCTCGACGATTGGTTGGTCTTGGCAGTTTCCAGGGAAAAGCTGCTGCAAGACAGGGATCGTCTTCTTCGGTTCTGCCTGGACCTGGGCATTTTAGTCAACCAGGAAAAGTCGAACCTCGTACCCACTCAAAGGATTCTCTACCTGGGCATGGTCATCAATACGACAGTGGCGAAAGTTTTCCCGTCGGATCAGAGATTGGAGAAGTTGCGGGCTGTGGTGCGCAACTTCCTCTCAAAGTCACATCAGTCAGCTCATCAGTGGCAGGTTCTTCAGGGAGTGCTATCTTCCCTGGAGAAGCTGGTCCCTCATGGGTGTCTTCATCTTTGGTCTCTGCTATGGAGGCTGGGGGAATTCTGGTCTCAGGCGGGGGACTCTCCCGTTTATGGTCCCACTGTCTTTGAAAGTGAGAAAAGACCTTCGTTGGTGGCTGGACGACCAGAATCTATTGAGGGGCGTCCCTCTGCGCTCTCTCCCTCCGGACTTCCTTCTGTTCTCGGATGCCTCCCTCGCAGGTTGGGGCGCGCACTTAGGCGGCCTCATCGCTTCAGGCGTTTGGGGTTTAGAGGACAAGCAGCAGCATATCAACGTCTTGGAGTTGAAGGCAGCTTTCCTGGGTCTGAAGGAGTTTCGGGGGATGGTAGAGGGTCACTCAGTCGTTCTCATGTTGGACAACACCACGGTGGTAGCCTACGTGAACAAACAGGGAGGCCTAGTTTCTCAGCAGCTTTATGCCTTGACCGTCGAGCTTCACCAGTGGGCAATCAGCAATTCGGTAGAGCTTTCAGCCAGGTATATCCCAGGGAAACGGAACGTGGTCGCAGACAAACTCAGTTGCCGGGATCAGATCTTAGGCACAGAGTGGTCCCTTCATCAAGTGGTGGTGGACAGGCTTTTCCAGATTTGGGGGAGACCCATGCTGGACCTTTTTGCGACACGTTACAACAGGGAGCTGGAAGTGTTCTGTTCAGTGGTCACAGATCCCTTGGCATTGGCAGAAGACGCATTCCAACATCCCTGGGACAACCTTCCCTCCGTTTTGTTTCATCCGTCAGGTTCTGAACAGACTGTTGGGTTCACAGGGTCTCAGAATGACTCTGGTGGCCCCTCTGTGGCCTCAGGTGGAATGGTTTCCAGATCTGCTATCGTTGTTGTCGGAGATTCCGAGGGAGATTCCGCCTTGGCAGCATCTCCTGTGTCAGCCCCATGCAGAAAGGTTCTACCAGTCAGTAGAATCCCTGTCTCTTCACGGTTGGAGGCTATCAACTATCTCCGAGAGAGAGGCTTTTCTCAGAAGTCAGCTGGGCACATGTCCAGTCTTAGGAAGTCAACCTCCGAGGTTTACCAAGGCAAATGGGCAATCTACTGTGATTGGTGTCGTAAACAGGGTTTTTCTCCACTCGCGACTTCTATTCAGCGAATAGCAGACTTTTTAACCTTCCTCAGAGATGAGAAACGTTTGTCTGTGTCTGCTATTAGAGGCTACAGGGGGGCTCTGAGTTTGGTGTTACGCCTGAAGGTTATTGATGTCTCCTCTTCCTGGGAACTTTCCCTGCTAGTTAAGGGGTTTGAGCAGTCGTCTTCTCCTAGAGAGCTCAAGGCCCCAACGTGGGATGTTTCCTTGGTGTTTAAGAGCTTGACTAAGAGCCCATATGAGCTCTTGCACTGATAGGAACCTGACGCTTAAGACAGTTTTCCTTTTGGCTTTGGCATCTTCCAAAGGGTAGGAGAGCTCCAAGGTCTGAGTTATGAGGTGAAGCACACTAGGGGTTGGAAGTCAAGTGTCCTTCGAATTTGTTCTGGAGTTCGTGGCCAAGACCCAAAATCCCTTGGTGCATGATGACAGGTTCGCTTCGTTCTCCATTCCCTGACTGACTGACTTTGTGGGTGGTGATGCTCAAGAGCTTTTGTTGTGCCCTGTCCGGGCCCTGCGTTACTATCTTAAAAGGACTCGGCACCTTAGACCAGGCTGCTGCAGGCTCTTTGTCAGTACAGGCTGTACGAAGAAAGAGGTGTCTAAGAATACTATCTCTTTTTGGATACGGGAAGTCATCAGACAGGCATACTTGACTCTTGATGATTCTATCGCCATGTCTGTGCAGGCTAGAGCACATGACGTTAGGGGTATTGGTCCCTCTCCGGCTTTCAAAAAGAACTTGGCTGTACATAGAGTGCTGAACGCTGGTACTTGGTTACGCCAGTCCACGTTCACCTCTGTCTGTCTTAAGGATGTTGCCCACAGATCTATGGACACATTTTCCCTGGGTCCTGTGGTGGCTGCCCAACAGGTTGTGTAACTCACAGTTGTCCTTAACGGGGCACCTTTGTATCTTACCTAAGATGATTGTGTGGATGAGAGAATGAGTGAGTTGGCTGGCCTCCTTTCTCTTGTACCTTTCCTTCTTCCTTCGGGCGGTTTAAGGAATTGGCACGTCATTTGCTGGACTGGTCTGATGCAGGTGAGTGAGGTAGTCATACTGGTAGTGTGGTCGTGCAGTATTCAATATCTTACCCACTATTTAGTAGCATAGGCTCCGCCCCTGGGCAAGGAGGAGTCGGGAGTACTACAAACCCTAGTGCCCAGATTTGTTTCATGGACAGTCACAGTTATCCCATATATCATTGTATGTCTCTCAGGTTCTGAGTGGTTAGATTTTAGTGTATCTAGCTTCTCAACGGGCTTCAGTCCCTCTCTAAGAACTATTTCTATTGAGAGCTGGACTGGCGGGTAGGCCCCCAGCCGGTCTAGGATGTCTTATACCTCCCTCCAAGTATGAGTCTATCCTATTGTTAAGACCGAGGGTTTGTTCGTGTATGAACAAATGACAAATTTTCTAAGACAATTTGTATTTTTCATAGCTACAAACCTGAGGTCTTAACGTTATACTGCCCGCCTCTAGCCACCCCTCGTTTTGGTAAGTCATCCTGAGTTGGGAAAGACTGGCGTAGATGTTTGGCGTTTGACCACTCTTCACCCGATCTACGCATGCGTTGCCAGATACCACAAGATTCCTTGCTTTCATCTACTTTTTTACCAGATCCAGCTAGGTGCTAGAAATTATCCTATTGTTAAGACCTCAGGTTTGTAGCTGTGAACAATACAAATTGTCTTAGAAAATTTGTCATTTTTATAATTATTTATGTTCGTCTGTCTTTTTGGTATTTTTTCGGTGTTTTCCTAAAAACTTACAAATCTGACACTTACACACAAAAAAACTACGATCTTTAGGTTTAAGTGCAACAAACTCCATGTTAATACCTATTATAGTTACAAACCTACAAGACTTTAACTTTAACTTGCAATTACTCATTTTTTTTAAATTGGCGCTTAGCACCTTCTGATTTTCGGCTCCTCATATATGCTCCAACCCTCTTGATATGTCTGAAATCAAGAGGAAAATTCAGGACACTCTGAGAAAGTTCCATTCATTCAGCCACAAAGCCAGATCATCCATCAGCTCCTGGTTGAGAACCACATATTGTGTTGGAGAATTGTTAGGAGGCCAAAGTCACTTCAACCATAAATGAAAAGTATACTAGTGGAGTTGCCAAGGAGGCATAACCTTTTCCATGGATGAGTGACAGAGAATAACCTGCCACAGGTGAGGTGGTATTCCTATCAAGACAGGACCTGTTCTGAACTTGCTGATCTGAGAGTCTGCAGGAGAGACTGCTACAAATCGAACCACATACCATGATACTTTGTCTCCTGGTTGTGGTGGTGATCCAACTTGAAGTTTATCGCAGTCCACAAATCATGAAAAAATGGACATGGAGGACCAATATTCTTGGAGTAACTGCATCTCTGAAGACCCCAGGATCAATCAATCATCAAGATAAAGTAGAAAGCATATTTCTATCTCGTATGAATGTCCCCAAGCTTACATCACAGTGAATACATCTGTGGTATGCTGATCCACACAGACAAAATGGGGAAATATCCTGGAGTCCTGATGTATGTTTATCCAGAAATAAATATCCTATACATTAACAGAATGCACAAAGTGCACAGTCACCCATGGGTGGATTTCCATCCTGAAACAAGTATGGAAAGCATTCTTGTTACAAGGAGTGAGAAACAAAAGTCCAGAGAGTAGTCACTAATGACTTCCTATGAGTCTCCCTACAATAGGGCAAAGGATCTAGGTAATCCTGTAGAAAGACTGGGAATAGGATCAGCAAGGAAGTTGGGAGCATCAGTCCTTCGGGGGAGGCCTTGAGATTCCCAAAAGGATCCAGATAAATCATTGGTACTACCAGTGCCACATTTTCTTTCCTACATTTTGCACAAGTATATGTACTTCCTCATTAAACTACCAATGTCCAAATTTTCCCATATTTTACCATTACTGTCACCTAAGATGCCTTTACTAAATCTTGACAAGATTTCCACACACTGTTTCACCATTCATTGATATTGTTTATCTCTTTTTAGCTTGAACTCTTTGATTTTCATTGGCCCATATAGTTTCCTTTTAGCAACTCCTTGTATTTTCAGTTGCAAGCCCATAACTGCTGAGCAATACTGTGCAGATCCATGGTCCTCAGGGATGATTTTGTTTTGCAGTTCTTCAAACCAAAGCCTTTCTTCTAAACGAAGTTTGACAAAATCTTGCTGCACTCTGGTATGTGATCAGGTGTTCTAGCTGGTTGCAAAGGAAATGTATTTGCTATACCCATGTCCAACAATACTGCAATGTCAATTATCCTTTCATCTCTATTTTGGTCATCATAGTCATGTCCTCTATGGATGTGACTATAGCATCATTACTTCAGCTAATGTGCCCCTTTGGCCCGCTTCAGTAATAATTCTTTCATCTGGTTCATTGATTCCATTTCCTCATTCAAGTTCGCCTAAAAACTATTTCCTCTTTAGTACATCCTATTTGTGGAGCATAAGCGCTCATAATTAGCATTCCCCCATATGTGGCCTTATAATGAGATCTTTTGTTCTTCCTTTGTATCTCACAATACCATTTTTATGGTCTACAGAAAGAACAAAACCAATGGCATTCCTGCTTTCCCTACTTGCTCTATTGTATAGAAGTTTGTAACCATTTCCAAGCTCCATTGCTTTATTGCCTTTCCAATGACTCCTGAACATCCAACACATCTGTTTTCAAAATGACCATTAGATCTCTGGGTGCCTGTCCCCTTTGTCATGCTACCTGTGTTATACGATCTCAATCTCAAAGGATGAGGTTCCTTCTTCAACTGTACCCACTCTTCATGCATGGCCACAGAGGTGGGGCAATTTATCTGTAGGTTGCTTCCAGGTGATGTCCTAGCATGTGTACCATTCACTGAACAGTTCATTGCATAATTTGTTTTGGCAAGTGTTTTAAAGATGGATGCCCTACCTGACTTCAACCCTCCCCCGTACAGTGATGGGCATGATAAAAAGCATGACCATTGTATGAACAGCAATGCAGAAGTATACACAAACTCTGGGATGAATCTGCTTTAGGGGCAAATTTCTCCTGCACACTTACATTTTTATATGTACAACATAATTTTGTGAAGGTTCATGGACCAAATTCTTCAAAATAACCCAAGACCCTCCTGTCCTAAAATCCCCTTTGGTCATTATTGATTTATTTTACTGACTAATTGACTGTGAATTTTTCAACAGCCTGACTGATTGGCTGACTGAATGTTTCAACAGCTAAGTCAAAAGAAATCCCTGAGTTTAACAAAACACCCTCAGTTCCTCCCCACCTTTCCTTGACTTGCCCTTCCTCCTCTGCTGCCACTTCTCCCTCCCACTGCACATAAATCCTTGATCTTGCAGCAATGAGGACTAATCTTACTGGTAACCATGGATTCCAAGAAACCTGATCTGGCTGGAACTCTTCCCTTGCATACATTCAATAATATTCTTGAGGGTGGCATACATAATCAATGTTACTGGTAATTAGAAACCCTAGGAAAACTCAGCTTTTATTGCAAAACCAAGTTCAGCTCCTGAGACTACTCGAGAAAGTTTGGCTGTCTCTCTAGCCCCATAACATTACAGATCCATTTTCTCTCTAAATGATAGCTCATACTGCTGAGACAATTCAGTATCTCTTCCTTAATTCAATACAACTCAAATCTTGAGAAGATATTTGCCACAATGTAGCATTTTAGAGGCAAAAATAATTTCTTGATTACTAATGTTTTTTAGATTTATTTTGAGTCCCTCTCTGAATATATAGAACATTTTAATAATCAATCTTTGTAAATCATGATGTATTTTGTTGATTAGGGGAGCATCATTTGCTTATTCCAGGTCTGTTAAGTTTCTGCCATTATACTAGTCTACACATTTTCTTCCATCTCTGACTAGTTTTTCATTATAAAATCTATTAGAGGTACGGATATCATTTTAACCATAATTTTGGATTGTTCCATATTACTGTATGCTGTTCTATATTACTGATTATTCTCAGATTGATCCCAGTCATGAGCGCCTATCTACATGTTTCTAACACTCACCGAATAGCCCATTTCACAACCTATTTTTGCATATGTTTAAATGTGGATGTCCCTCCTGACCTCAATCTTTACTTGGGCTTGGGAATGTATAGTAATAATAATACAGTATCAATAATGTTTAGAAGCTTTTAACAGTGATAATTTTATAAATTCAATGGGCTTGAAATTTCCACCATCCCCTTTGTTTAGTTGTTTTTACTGTTCCTCCCTACCAGGCTGACATGCTAACTTTCTTCAGTAGATTTAATGATATTTCTCTGCAAGGTTAACTCAGACTAATGCTAGTTGGTAGCAGAGAAGTGTGCCATTGAATGTCTACACTGAAGATTGTAAGCTGTTTTTTCACAGAGAGCTGACCAACTAAAATGTCAAGTTAAATCTTTCATAAATAACAAGACATTTGGGGAGATTAGTATACTGCACCACCGCCATTTTTATCTAGTAGTCACTGCACTCAAGAAAAGATGTCTATAGCAAAGTTATTAATTTACTGCAAAAAAAAATTATCATAATATAAACATTATTTTACTCAGTTCTATGAATGGTATCAGTGATGGGTATAATTTTAGAAGGTTAGCAAAATATCTACTGCTTACTTTGATTCAAGCAGCAATGAAAAGCACATTAGTATGACTAAAAGAAATATGAACTACAGAATACTTACCACTACATATATGTTTGAAATTACCAGAACACAAAGTACATATGAAGATACACTGCAGGAAAAGTGAATCACATTGTAAAAATTTTGAAAAGTTTTTCATTTGGTTTGAAAGACATCTTCAAGAGGACTGATACATACATATGCTAGGGTGACTGTACCCATGAACATACATATGGTTGTTTTTCCATGCAGATGGGCTCACTCTTTTGCCATTGAACCCAGATAAATTACTATATTTAAAATATATGTACACACTTTCCATATTTCATCTAGAATATATGGATCAAGTATATATACATCCCTAGGCTGACATTCAATTCTTACTAAACCTATGTTTTATGCAAAAAGATGAAAAAAATCCAGCATTCTGTGGTCCGGGAACTCCAATAATCGGAATATTTTTTAATCAGCTGCCATTAGTTCTTGAGTAGCAATGAGGGGTGGCACGACATATCAGTTATTGGATTTGTTTGGATTTTGGAACTGAAGATAGATTGATCCATAAATACACAAGCACAGTTTATTTCCAATGAAAACATTGTGAAACTCAAATTATACAGGATACAAAAGAACTGTAATTTGCATATACACTTAACCCGCCGCTATTGTGCGTTCAGCTATAGCGTTTTGCGGCTATTGCGCAGACTTAAAAAGCTCCCCCAACTTTCTTATCGCGCACCAAATCGGCAGCTATCACGCACCTTAATGTCATGATCAGTGGCCATGTTCTTTTCTGACATCATGGTGGCAGCGCTGCGCTGATTGGTGGAAGGTTTGTTTACAAGTCACTAGTACTACATGTTACCACACTGTGTTGCATGATAGCAGCAACATTTTTTTGTGAAAGTGTTACATAATGGCCAGTAACCCTCCAACCCACCCCCTTACAATTGGTGAGCGTAATAAAATAGCACCGAAGAGAGAAGTGAAGGCGCGCAAGAACCTGACTTATGCTCAGAAACTGGAAATAGTGAAATTGATGGATACTGGCGAGACCAAGCAGAGTGTGGGGAAGAAGTTTGAAATTAATGAGTCCACAGTCAAAGGCATTTACCAGAAGCGTGAGCATATCAAGAGTCATATGATGCTGTCAGCCTCTAAAGGAGCCAGCAATGCCTTGCATAGCTGTAATTTGGTGCTACTGAAAAAGGTAAATGAAATGTCTTAATTTTAATTTTATAGCCTTGATTATTTTTATTTTGCAACACTGATTTGTTGAATTATATTGAATACAGCAACTGATTTGTTGATTATGTTGAAGCAATTTTGTTAAAAAAGGTAAAAATGGTGAAGATAAAAGGAGAAATATTGGTGACTTAGGAGGAAAATTTGTGGTTGGGAACCAATTAGAATTATCCCCATAAGTTCTTCTTTTCCACTATAGCGCGCCCATAGCGGCACCAACTAGATGCAATAGCTGGGGGGTTAAGTGTACAGGCAGTCCCCAGTTATTGGTGATCCAGTTTTACAGCACAGCGGTGCCGAAGTCCGGTTATCATCACGCTGTTGGGAATAGAACCCCCGCTGATAACAGGGGACTGCCTGAAATTTGGTCCAAAAACATGATTTCATGATACTATACATCGTGTATAATGCAAGATGTAGTTTCAGTAGATTACATTATGGTAGGTTCCTATGCCTGCCTCGGTTTTGGTAGATAACACTGACAATGCATATTATATCTGAAGTAGCTTCCAACTAATAAATAGGCCTAGAAGCCAAAGTTCATTAGGTTGAATGCAATTCTCCATTCATTAAATCAAGCTAATCAACGCTGAGACTTGTCTAAGAATTCATCACTATTTCCTATAATTAACAACCTCTTACTACTGTAAGCAAGGCACTGACTAGCAGCAAGTGCTGACATAATTGAATTGAGAAACGGCTGTTTGTCACTGTAACTAACACACTTCATTGATGGTTGTGTTACAGTTGTCAACTTGTTAAAAATTTGCTAATTTTCAATGGTGAATTCCATAAAAAAAAAGAATAAAATAAATCTTTATTCATCCTTCACTAAATGGAGAGGAAAGTATTAAGAAAGTACGCCAATAAATTTACAGTTCTAGATGTGGCAGAAGAAACAAAACAATGTGCAGGCCACAAAACATTTTGGAAAAGTCAAAAGCAACATCCAATACGTACTGATAAATTCACAACTTTATTTTATTTACCTCATTTATAAATAAAGTAAGTTGTATTTTTAAACTAATTTGACAATTTATGTACAAAACAAATCTCTGAAATGCATTTCATTTAGCAACTAATGGCTGTGATGATGTGTGTAAAATGCAATCGGCTGATGATTTTAAGAATGTAAACATTAGCAGAATGCAAATGGCATGTTTGCTATACTCATAAATTATAAATGCAAGAAATATAATTGCATAAATGCATGAAATATAATTGCACACAGTATGTAAAATGACAAAATAATTTGTATTTTTCATAGCTAACAAACCTTCGATCTTAACATTAAGATAAATCTTCTGGCGTCAGCTGGAAACTGGTTAAAAAAAATTAAGGATTGTATATGCAAGAATCTGTGGCATCTGGTATCTGATATGTAGCTAAGGTGGGAGAGAGTCAGATCCCATGCTTGAACCTAGTAACGTATTAGATCGTTTTTCCAACCCAGGAAAAGACATAAGAGGGGTGGCTATAGAGGTGGGCAGTCAATGTTAAGATCTCAGATCTGTTGGCTTGAAAAATACAAATTAATTAAAAATTTGGCATTTGCTCACATGCGGAACAAGCCCTCGGTCATAACATTAGGACATACTCACACTTGGAAGGAGGTATGAGAATCCTGAGCTGACTGGAGGTTCGACACACTTGATCATTCTTCTTAGAAATGAGGTTTCTAAGGAAGAGGACCTAAGCCTTTGAGATGTTAGATATGTGGGTATCTAACACCCAGTCCACTGGGTTTAAAAACAATGTAACATGTCCAGATTCACTGCATTTATGGAAGTCAAAGATAATTATATCGGTTCAAGCAGCAAACCATGTCAGCCACATGAAATGGGTTTGTCACCACATCTCACTCCCCTTGCTAGAAAGAAGAGTATAGGCTACTGAGAAGCAGCAGATTTGTATGCTGTATGGAACATAAAATGTGCTGAACAGTATGATTACAACGCTCACCTGCATCAAGCCAGTTTCAATATATATGTGCATTCTTCAAACAGCCTGTAGGTACTGAAGAAAGGAAAAAGAAAGAAGAGAGACCAGTCATCTCACTCATTCTCTCTTAGGCAAGATATGAACGGTCTCACCAGGGGTATTGGATGAGTCACAACTAGTTGAGCAGCCACCACTGGACTCAAGGGAAAAAAAAAAATTGTCCAAGGACCTATGGACAATATCCTTCAGGTAAAAAGAAGTGAAAGTGATCAGACGAAGCCGGGAATCAGCATTGAAAATCCTATGAACAAACAAGTTATTTTTCAATACCAGAGAGGAACTTATTCCTCTGATGTCGTGCTTATGCATGCACAGTATTGGTGACAGACCTTGACGATGAGGAGTAGGCTTGCCTAATCACCTCACATATCTAATTGGATTGGTATTCTTGGACACCTCTTTCTTGGGCTGGCTCATGCCAACAAAAAGTCTATGACACCTAGGTCTTAGGTGACAAGTCCATTTCAGATAACACTTTAGTGCTCTGTGGGGCAAAGCAGTAATTCTCGAGGATTGTTAACAAACTCCTATTGAAGAAGGAAGGAAGGAATGGAAAATTAGACAAATCTATCATTGTAGGCTGAGGGATTTTGGGTCTAGGCATGAACGAACTCTTGGACAAATTCGAAAGCTAATGACCCCCACTCTGGTGTGTTTACATCATTTGTAAGGGTAATACATTTTTGGAAGACAAAAATCAAACACATAAATTTTTTATATTGTCAGTTGCTAGTAAAGAGAAATAGATAACGTTCCTGTGAGATTAAAGTGATAGACTCACTCTCTCTTGCCCGGCACAAGAAATGTCTTAGTGGTAACACTCTCTCTATCTCTCTCTCTAATAAGACACTGCTTCAATACTGGAACCTGCTATTAAATATGAAGGGGGCAGAACCCTTGGACAAAATAATATTTACAGAACAGGACATTAAAAACAAAATAGACAAACTCGACAAGTTCAAATCTCCTGGCCCAGATGGGATTCATCCAAGAGAAATTAAAGAGCTAAAAGAGGAAACAGTTCCTCACCTATATAAACTCGACAGAAAAAGTTCAGAACAACAAAAGGCACCAGAAGGATGGAAGCTAGGTAATGTGGCCCCAGTTTACAAAAAAGGTCTAAGAGAAGAGCCAGGAAATTATAAATCAATCTGTCTAGCGTTGGTCATTTGTAAGATTTTCTAGTCCATAATTGCAGATCAAATTGTGGATCAAATTGATAGAAATAACTTGTTAAACAGCCAACACAGTTTCAGACAAAACAGATCCTGCTTATCAAACATATTGGAGTTTTTTCATAACATGCTTGGTATTTACGACAGTAGTAGAGCAATAGATCCCATTGTGGGAACATCTTTACATACAAGATATGTGACACATGGAAAAAACTGCCACCAGAAGTTGTGAACAGCAAAACCTGCTCAGAAAGATAAATGAGCACACGATGTCTCATCGGATGGACTAACAAGTCTTTGAGACATCCTAATTCTTGTAACTCTTGTACTTATTTATTTTTTTTTTTTTTGGGCTAGAAGAGTTAGAAGTACTATGTATATAGTACTACTTTTATGGGCACTACTAATGTTTAAGATGATAATATAATTTCAAAGATCGATACAGTAATAGGATTATAATTTAAGGTATATTTAATATAGGATGTTATTTAAGGTATACATTTGGTATTTGAACTTTCAAGATAAGCAGTTAGAAGTGTTTTTAGAGGAAATTTTAACTATTTGCGGGGAGTCTGGTACTCATGCCAAGCGAATATTGGGGTCCATTGTAAATGTGGAATGAGCTGGCTAGATTGTTTACATAAGGGTTATTTTAGGGGTGAGTTCTATCATCCAAGATTTTCTGTGGTCTGGCAGTGGCCTGGTCCAAAGGGTGGCGGTTTTAAGAGGTAGAACTGTACAGTCAACCCCATGTATTTGTGGATTTTTTCTGTTTGGCCTATCTATGAGTTATTTGCAAAAACTTCAGCAATTCAGACTTTTCCATCAATAACTATTCACTTTATTTTTCACTCGCCCCAGATCTATACCGACACCTTTTTAATGAAGGTGAGTGAGCTGGAATATTCTGGCAGGTCCAATTTAGCAGTTCTCTGGTATTTAAGCAATATCTTACCTTAGAAATAGTGCTGAAGGAACCTATTTCACTGGGTGACACGGCTTCCTCGCCCAGAAATAGATTTTTCCTACGTCAAAATCCCTTTTTTAAGATTTACTGATTTTCAAACATTAATACTGATTAATACTGTAATAAGTTTAATAAGATTAAATTATATTAAATTTTAAAAATAATAATTCATTGTGTGTGTGTGTGTTGTTAGGAGAATATTCTAGCGTAGACTATATTCATAAAGATCCTGAGTTCTTTGAATCCAAACAAATGACAATTTCAGTTAACAAGAGTAGGCAGATAATTCTTCATATCAGTACTTTATGAATAGGTCTATGTTTATTCTGCATTGTTAAGACACCATATGAAAAATTTTCAAAGACACAACAAGCACCATAACAGCAGCAACAAAAACAAGGATAACCATACTATGACACGAGCCACAATAAAACAACTGAATATAAGATAAGCCTATACATCAAATGTCATAAAGCCGCCTATTCTCAGCGAGCCAATTATCTATTTCACACAAGGCCTTCTTAGAAGACAATGAGAGAACCATCTTAGGAAGTTTGTAAGCCCCAACTGGCTGATCACTAATCATGAATCAGGAAGCAGGGGCTGCTGAGGCAAAAAAATGTAAAAATCTGGAAAACAGCGGCAAAAATCTAAGCAGGGAAGCATAGGCCAATGGGACCTCTTCCTAGCCCATCTCCTCTTCATCAGACAAAATTGGGGAAAACGAAGGATCCATGGGAACTATTGCTGACAAAGATGAAGCTTTCTGAAAGTCCCAAAATGTCTCCCGAGAGGAGCCAAAGACAGGCCTAGATCCTTAGAGGAAGACAGGTCCATAACAAGAGATGGACTAGAAGAGGCCAAACCTGACACAGTTGGTGCCAAGTGCTTAGAGGCAGGTGTCCAATGTAACAGGCACTGCATTCTGACAATCCAATGCACCTGGGAGTCTAGCCTGGGGCGGGTGCTTGGGAGTCACTATACTCTCGAACCCTACCTGGCGCCCGTAAGCCCTTGGGTGCTCAGCTCCTACTGGGCACTCAATTACTGCTTGGTGCTCCAAAACTAATGGGCACTTGGCCACTCCTGGGCGCTTGTCCACTTATGGGCTCTTGGTCATTGTTGGGGGCTCAATCACAGATGGGCACTCAATCACTGATGGGCTCTCAGCAACAAGGCACTCACTGTCTAAAAAAGGTCCTGGCAGAAGTACATGGACGCTCTTGAGAAGCAGAATGCTTAAAATCCAACTGAGAATATCCAAGCACTGCTGAAAGTTGCTTCAACTGTGAAAGCATTCAGGACTGTCCCAAGTACTACACAAGGGCTTGGGACTACAAGAAGGCTCTCTATGTTTTGTGCTGGGTGGTGTGGGGAAACTGGTCCCTAAACAAAGAGCGCCTCTTCAGTGAGTGTGACTCATTTGAAAAACACCATTAATGTCCTTTACTAGAACTTGAGTCTCCAGAACTTGACTAAAGCTGGTGACACACCTCCAAGACACCTTTCCAATGGCTGTCTTTTGTTGCAGCCTGGGACGCAACAGGCACAACTGAGGGGGCGACTGCCCATGGGCAGACTTCCAGTATGCCTCCCACTGGGTTTGGGGGAGTATGGCAGTGACCTTCACCTAGGAGTCAGTGGGACAGACATGCACCCCCTCCACAATCACTTCACTTGCACTTTTGTCCCTAAACTTATCAAAGAGGAAACACATCAATTTCCCCTATATTAGCCATTGTATCTGCGAGAAGAGTGAACTTCTAGTCAAAATCTGACCTGAGGCTGGTGAGGCAGTCCGGTCCAGAAGTGTGGGAGCTGGGAGAAGGAGCAGATGGAATTGAAGGGGGGGCTGAAAATAGGAGAAGATCTAGAAGTAGGATTAGTACCGTGGCTAGCTAAAGATTTTACTTCTGCTCTAGAAGCTGCTTTCTTTATAGTCTCTCTCTAACTTGACAAGATAAGAAACTAAAGTCTTCAATGTTTTTTTATCCAACCCTTGACACTCCTTGCATGTCAATTTAATAGAACATGACTGTTCCATACACAAAATACATAAGGTATGTGAGTCAGCCAGACAAAAACTAGAAGAACTAGTGTTTGACATATCAACTAGTAAACAAAGTCAAAATCAGTATGTCTCTTCATAAAACTAGTTACCAGAAAATGTTTACTGAAAAACCTGAATAAAATGACAAATTTAGGTGGAAGAGTCAGAGACCACGCTTGAACCTAGTGATGCATTTTAGTCTTTCTTCCATCCCAGGATAAGGAATAAGAGGGGTGGCTAGAGGTGGGCAGTCAATGTTAAGACCTCAGGTTTGTTAGCTATGAAAAATACAGACTGATTAAAAATTTGCCCTTTGTTCCCACATGGAACAAACCTTAAGCCTTAACATTAGGATAGACTCTCACTTGGAGGGAGGTATGAGAATACTGAACTGACTGGAGGTTCGACACACCCAATCATTCTTCTTAGAAATGAGAATTCTAGAGAGGACCTAGGCCTTTCAGATGTTAGATATGTGGATATCTAACACCCAGTCCACTTGGTCTAAATACAATGTAACATGTCCAGATTCACTGCATAAATGGAAATCAAAGAGAATTATACCTGTTCAAGCAACAAATCATGTCAGCCACATGAAACGGGTTTGTCACCACTACTTACTCCCCTTGCTGGAGAGAGGAGTTGAAGCTAATGAGAAGCAGATTTGTATGCTATATGGAACATAAAAAGTGGTATAACAGTAAGACTGCAACACTCAACTGCATCAAGCCAGTTCCAGCATATTATGTGTTTATTCTTCAAACCACTCGTAGGTATTGAAGAAAGAAGAAAAGGGAAAGAAAAGAGACCAGTCATCTCACTCATTCCCTCCCCTACACTATCATCTTAGGTAACATATGAACTGTCTTGCCAGGAACACTGGATGAGCTACACTTGTTGAACAGACACCACCAGACCCAAGGAATAATGTCCGAGGATCTGTGGGCAATCCTTCAGGTAAAAGAAAGTGAAAGTGGTCTGACGTAGCCAGGTCCCAACATCCAAAATTCTATGAACAGACAAGTTCTTCTGAAATGCCAGGGAGGAACTTATTTGGTGCCAGAACTTAACAATGAGGGTAGGCTTGCCTAATCACCTCATGTAGCTAAACAAAAAGGTATTCTTGGACACCTCTTTTTGGCCTGACTTGTGCTGCCAAAAAAGTCTACAACACCCAGGCTCTATGTGACAAGTCCTTTTTAAATAACAATGCAGTACAGTGTTCCCCCACTTGCACACAGCATTACTAGGTTACAGTCTCTCCAGCAGAAATGCAAAAATCCCCTCTAAAAGTCTTCATTATAACTGGCTAATAACTGCCAAATACCTGTTACCCCATAAACTAAAATGCTTATAACTCTATTTCAAGACTTCACTTCTTAATTTGATAGTTCAAACAAAAATATAACTTAAATTATCATACTATAGCAATTTAATATAATTTCAAACAAAAATACACGCCAAACTATGATCTCAAAACATCCTAAGACATCTTAGATTAGTACCCTTTTACAACTGTTACTCTTAAGTATACGCCCCCTAAAATGCTTATAACAACAGAATATCTATAAAATTTTAATACAAATTAAATAAATATTTTATACAAATTAAATAAATCTGTCTTACAGAACTTTTGACCACTAATCAAGTTACTCCTTTACTGTATACATAAGTTGTTTTCTCTCATAGCACTGAAGTATTAATCCTTTTAAAATTATCACTGATTTGCTTTTTTTGTATAAAACACTGTTTATCCACTAATTATTCTATTTTTTCATATCATGTATGTTACTAAATATTGATTATGATAAAAATTATTTACAGCATAGGTAGTCCCCAGTTATCAGCCTCAGTTATTGATGATCTGGTTTTATGGTGCCTATAATAGAGTTATGGTGCCATGACATACCTAACAGAGGCGCCATTAACCGAAACTCGGCACCATAAGCGCCATAAATGGCTGAGTTTTGGTTAATGGCAGTTTTTGCTTATCAGCACCCCTCCGAGAATGGAACTCCCATAAAGTTTTTTTTATGACAGAGCAGTTGTACAATATTTAGAATATTTGCTAATTATTTTCATTTTATTTTCCAGTCTGCTTTTAACAATGCTGTAAATAATTTTTATCATAAAAATCAGTATTGAGTCACATACACAATATGAAAAAATGCGTGAACGTAAATAGTGTTGCTCTACAAAGAAAAAGCAAATTAGTAATAATTTTAGTGATATGGTCAATAGAAAAGATTTATAAATTAGTGAAAGTTCCCCGTGGAAAAGTGAATAATGTGTTTCACAAAAATCTGCAACAAAGTGGACCGTGGAAATAAGAACGCGTAAAACCAGGGGAGCTATGTACCCCAATGGGGCAAAGCAGTAACTCTTGAAGGTTGCTTGTAATAAACTTCATAATGGAAAGAACAGAAAATTAAGCAAAACTGTCATGGGGAACTGAGGGAATTTTGGGTCTTGGCCACAAATTCCAGGACAAATTCAAAAGCTACTGATCCCCAACCCCATGTGTGTTTATGTTATAATCCTGACAATGGAGCTCTCCAACTTCCAAGGAAGCCAAGACCAGAAGGAAAATTGTTTTCAAAGTCAGTTCCCTGTAAGATGATTGATGCTGGGGCTCAAAGGAATTTGAGTGAGATTATGCAGCACCAGAAAGGTCCCATGTAAGAGGTTTGAGCTCCCTAAGTGACAAGACTGCTCAAAGCTCTTGAACCATGTAGAGAATTCCAAGGATGGAATGATGTTCATGTCTTTAAACGAAGAACTAATCACAAAGCAGCCCTGTAGCCCTTGACAGCAGTAACAGAAATTCTGAATGGAGAGAAATCCCATGCACAACACCAATCACAGCAGACAGCTTATTCGCTCTTGTACATGGCTGGCGAAGATCTGAGATAGCTGCTCTCCGAGAAAGATCTCTCTCTCAAAAGAGATGCTGGTCAGACTCCAGATGTGTGGAGTTAAACATCCTACCAAATGGCGGTGCCTCTCCACATGAGAATGGCGGAGACAGTTGTGCTAAGGTAGAATCTCTCTCAGCACTGCTGAGAGAAGAGACAAAAGACCCAGGAACCATTCTGCTTGGGGCCACAAAGGAGCTACGATGGTCATCCTAAGATTCTTGGAACCAATTACTCTGTTCAGGACATCACAGATCAGGTAGCATAGAGGAAAGGCGTAAACTTCCTTCCAGGTTGTCCCAAGTATGTGGAAGGGAGTCATCCACCCCAGTGAACAGATCTGGGACCACTGAACTGTAGACCTCTAGCTTTCTGTTGATCCATGTAGCAAAGAAGTCTAACATGAGTCTTCCCCAAGTAGAGAGGAGATGACTGGATAATGCCCGGGGATGTCTCATGATAAGATGCTCTATGCAGATATGTGCTAAGTTCCCTACTGTTAACTTGTGCACTATTAAAGGAATTTGCACTGTAGACAGAGGAGATCCCCTATGATGACACAAGTTCACTATCCTACTCAACAGCGGAGATGTCTTGTGATGATAAGACACCAACCCCTCTCCCACCACTACCACGTCAAAAATACTTCATGAAAAGGGAAGATATCCAACAACAATCCAAAATCAGCTGCAAATCTTAACACCATGTGTGATCTTAAGCTGGCAAAAACAAACTGAGCTCTTGGCTTAAGGTATTCCTCTCTTACCTTGAAAGTGGGCTGGGGTAGTTACCTATACAAACAAAATAATGTTGCTTCCGGTAATTTTCAAGTTTTAAGCTGCCATTGAGTAGAAACCCTTAGCTCAGTAATTACTGGGAAAGTTACTTATATAAAAAAGGGATTTTGACGTAGGAAAAATCTATTTCGGGGCGAGGAAGCCGTGTCGCCCAGTGAAATAGGTTCCTTCAGGACTATTTCTAAGGTAAGATATTGCTAAAATACCAGAGAACTGCTAAATTGGACCTGCCAGAATATTCTCCTACATCAAAACCCCCAAGAAAAGGGGAGCCGTTCTATGGCTTGCTACCTACAACTGCGTATGTAGCGTCATACCTGAAGATAGCATATTAGCTTGGTGGCACAGTTAGAAAAAGGGTGGGAACATTTGAAACGTGAGGGTGGGATTTCACTGGGCGACACGGCTTCCTCGCCCAGAAATAGATTTTTCCTACGTCAAAATCCCTTTTCTGGGCTCAGCTGTGTCGCTCTGTGAAATTGTACCAGAGAAAACACCAAGCTACTGACATATAAGACTATTAGTAATTAAAAGATAACAACCAAAGGGTGACAACCAAAGGGTGCCAATGAAAAACATAGTATCATGAAAATCAATATAATAATATCATATACATATAAATTGTAATCCTTAATTTAAAGGTAATAGTTAAATTTAAGACATAATAGGCAATAAACCAACAATTTGTATACAATATAGTTTGAAAAAGGCACCTTTAAATGAATATTATGTACATATCACATAAATCTGCCCAGCATTAAAAATACGTTACTGGGATGAGGTAGACTGATAATGAGGCTGGTAGGAGGGAGTAGGGGAAACCGTGTTCCCTACAGCTACCTCCGGGAACTTGAGGTCTTCCAAAGATTTAAGGTAGTGGCGTTTAAAAACTGAAGGGGATTTTCAACCAGTATATTACTTCAGATCTTCGAAGCTCATGTGCTGGAAGAAATTAATTGAGGTTGCTATAGCTCTAATGTCATGTACCCGTGGGAATGTGGGTTGGCCTTCTTAATGAAATAAAGAATTTGCTGTCGTATGCCTTTCAGAGAGATGGTGCCACCTCCCTCTCTAATGAACAGGGGCCCTTTAGATATTGTAGAAGTTCTATGTAGGAAATCCTGCAATGCCTTCACAGGGCACAGGGATGTGTCCTGTGGGAGCGGAATAATTTTCCACGGAGCCCACCTATCTAGAGGATCTTCATTCTTGGCAAGAAACCTGCGATCCGGAGAAAGAAGCACCTCTCCCGAAGATAGGAACTGAATATGACCTGGGTTCACAGGGCACAGGGATGTGTCCTGTGGGAGCGGAATAATTTTCCATGGAGCCCACCTATCTAGAGGATCCTCATTCTTGGCAAGAAACCTGCGATCCGGAGAAAGGAGCACCTCTCCAGAAGATAGGAACTGAATAGGACCTGGGTCCCTGGATAAAGAAGACAACTCTGAAATTCTAGCTACCGAAGCTAGACTGATGAGGAATAGAGTTTTCCGCAAAAGAGATTGATAATCACATTCTGAGTTTTTAATATCCGATGCCAACTTTTGAATGCTGAATATATGATACCTCTTTTATATATATGGCTTTCCTTGCAATCACATTCCTTCTTAGTAGCTGTACCTGTACTGCACAAGAAGGCCTTACATACTTGAAAACGGTCTGTTGTTTGGGAATGGAGGGTAGCAGTTTTGCAAAAACTCACAGGTGAAGCAGTATACAGTAATATAAAAGAATGGTTTGTATAAACAAAATTTATTGTTATTAAGATATCTATTATTTGAAAATAATGACTCATGGCAAAGAAAATCTACATCATTAAGGGGTCAGTTTGATAAGCCTGAACTTATCAATAAAAGACTGTTCATTTCAGGTAACATTTAAAAATAAAGAAAAATATAATCTATGAACCAACTTTGAATGCATTGGAAAAACAATCCCATCACATGCAATACGTATCAACATGCACATATAAAACTTTCAGGTCCAATTCTTCCAGAAAAACTGTTTATAAGCCATAATGAAACAACATGAGAGTGAAGCAAAGGATGCAATTATACTACTGATAACACACCTAGAAAACCAGACATGAAGAATACATCAAAGGCAAGGAAGTGTAATAGCATGCAACATAAAATACCTGAACAAAACATTAGTAAACAAGGCATGCAAGCAGGTCCAGTATCCCAATTAACAAAAACCTACTAAAATGACAAATTTTTAAATCTGTTTGTATTTTTCATAGCTAACAAACCTGAGGTCTTAACAATAGGATTACTTTCCAAGCCCAAGCTGGTAACCAGTTAAAACAATAAAAGATTGTAAAGCAAGGAATCTGAGATCTGGCAACACCTGTGCGCAAAAGGTGATAGCTGGTCAGAGACCGCGCACTGGACCTCAAGACGCTTCAGTCTTTCCCCAACCCAGGAGATAATAAGAGATAGAGAGTGGCAGAAAGAGTGGGCAGTAAATGTTAAGACCTCAGGTTTGTTAGCTATGAAAAATACAAATTAACTTAATAATTTGTCATTTGTTCATATGCGGAACAAACCTTCGGTCTTAACAATAAGATAGACTTATACTTGGTGGTAGATACAAGCATCCTAAACCGGCTGGGAGTTAACCCACCTGACCACCTCTCTAGAAGAATGAGTTCTAAAGAAGGTGGATCAATGCCCATGAGAAGCTAGATAAACTGATATCTAACCACTCAGCCATTTGGGTTGAAATACAATGATATATGAGTAGATTCAATGCATCTAAGAAACCAAAGCAAAGTTGCCAGAAAAGCTGCCTTCAGCTCCAAAACGTTGATGTGTAGCAGCTTGTCTTCACCCCAAACAACTGAGGCAATGAGGTCCCTAGATGAGCACCCAAACCGGGCAGGGGTTCGTTATAGTTAAAAATTTGTTCTGCACCTACTGAAAATCATATGCGGATCCATAGCCAACAACGCCAAAACCTTGAACAAGGAAAACCCTGTATGCCCGGGCACATGTGTTGACGAGGCCGTGAAGACTCTGAGGAAGTCATAATAAACAAAAACAATCACACCAAACACACTAAAAAAACAGAACATGGTCACAAAACAACGGGCTTGGAAGGAGAGCAAAGCGTAAGCGTCTACTCCCCAAGATGGTTAAGGAAAGACTGAAGTGTCACTAGGTCCAATGCGCGGTCTCTGACCAGCTATCACCTTGTACGTGCAGATGTTGCCAGATCTCACAGATTCCTTGCTTTACAATCTTTTATTGTTTTAACCAGTTACCAGCTGGCGCTTGAAAAGTAATTCTATTGTTAAGACCGAAGGTTTGTTCCGTAAATGAACAATTAATGATGCCACAGTTATAAATATTCTTTAATAATCTATAGTATAACTTTAAGCATGACTGCACAAACATGTACAGCCATCCCAGTTATTAAATTGTCACTTTTCCATAACTTTTACTGCACTAGCCCAATTATTTGTTATAAATAGCATTTCATCAAATAAATTCTCAAATCATAACAATAATTGGGTAACTTGTGACTGTGGATAATTTTCAACATCACTGAATACAAAACTGTCCTCAAATTAAAAGTTTCCCTGTGGGAAGGAATACTTTGCTTTAGAAATCAATGACACACAACAGAGCACATTTGTGAATGAAAGTGCGGTGCTGTAACTCAGAAAACTGTTGTACTCGTAGATGCAGTAGTGTCGGTATACCCATGTCATCCCTGATACCTTATTATTTCTTGAAAATACAACACTACTTGAGAAATGAGTACAGATATTTTATGAAATCATACCCATCAATGCCATACTTTGGTGCATTTGGATGCTAAATGAGCTAATTTGCAATAATGACAATCTTGTTCATCCATCCAAAGTGATATCCCTCAAGTAGTGAGGCGCACGAACAATCATCCTCCTTCCTAAGGACACTTCTGACACTTTTTATAGCTTGCCCTTTCTCTGACCAATTTTCTATCTTTCCCTTGTCTCTCTCTCTCTTACCTCCAATCATGTCTGTCTTCACTTTAGCAGTGTGTGACAGCATAGTAACCTCGTGTCAAGCACATGGGTCCTATGACTGCCACTCCTGTCTCAGGGAAGAACAATGACAGCACAAGATTTCATAGAGCTTGGCCTTATTTATGTATCAGGTACTTACTTCACTCTCATGAATAATATTAAATGATTATGCAGTGGAACCTCGGTTTTCAGACATAATCCATTCCAGAACATCCCACGAAGTTCGAAATGTACGAAATCCAAAATTATCATTCCCATAAGGAGTAATGTAAATACAATTAATGTGTTCCAGATACCTAAAAATATTTTTTAAATACATTTTATAGGGAATAAACACAGTTTCACATACAGAAAACAATGATAAATAACTACAAATGACTAATGAAATAAACAAATGAACATTTAGCTTCACTCTTACCTTTATGGAAGACACTTGTTAGCATATGGAAGACGAGGACTAAAGGTTTTTGTTTGGAAGGGGAATATCCCTCCAAAAATACTTCAGGTATCAAGAATCTATCTGGGGTTACTTCTCCTTATTTTTTACTGGCACTAACTGAGGTTACTTCCCCTCTTCGTTTTTTACTGGCACCAGGACCAGCTTGAGAGTCACTAGACCCTTGTCACACAACAAAACTGTCCAGAGTCATTTGTTTCCAGCTTTCTTTAAAATCTGCTTAAAGTTCAACACAGTAATGTCATTAAACATGTTGGAGACACGGATTACATCACTCCGCTTTGGAAATGTCCTTAATCCCTAAAGTACACACATTATGTATGCCCATTTACTTTCTGAATTTTTCAAACCAGCCTCTGCTGGCCTAAAATTCACTAACAGCAGCGCTTGTTGTAGGTATTTTCTCACTGAGATCGACATGCAACATCCTCCAACACTTTGCTAAGAGTACTTTCTTAAATACTATAATGTTTCTTGCCTTTTTTACAGTAGGGCTAGCACTTGGAACTTTATTTGGCCCCATGATGGCTTATTTAGCAGTTGCACTTGAATAAAAAAGCAAAAAGGCACAAAAACAACTTTGGCCCCAAGATGGCTTATTGAGCAGTTGCACTCGAATAAAAAACCACAAAGGCACTAAAACAACTAACACAAAGCAGAATGGGTCATGAGAGAACAAGGGATGTTTTGTTTGGGCACTCGGTACAGGGCCTAGTCACGCGTTGGACTCTGAAAGGAGTGTTACCAAGTGTACGAAATATACAAAACCCCTGACAAAATTTTGTCGGAACAAGTCTACAAAAGCCATACCATATGAAAACCAGGGTACGAAAACCAAGGTTTCACTGTACCTGCTTATGGTTTCATTATTCTCATGCAATTTCTTATCTTCTTATGCTTTCTAATTCCTATAAAGGAGAAACTTTGACAAAGGGCAGGTGCTACCATGAGGCAGTCACTACAGTCTACCCTCCTATGTACTATTGGCAGAATATAGTGAGACACGTGATGTACTCTGACTGACACCAATTACTATTTGGAACTTTTACAAACTAATAATGTTGTGCTTAATTCCCTAAAATGTTATTCTTACATATCACATGCCAACATCTGTTTTTATTAACTAGAAAATAATCTATAAGTAATACATTGGAATAAGGTAGCATTGCCTCCAGTCAAGTTCATGAAACACAGGACAAAGTAGCCTTCAGTGATTGCTGTTCAGGTTCTATGCCTTCTCCCTATGGACCATAACTCTAAGTGTAAAGTCAATTTTATTAACCCTTAAACGCCGAGCCGGTATTTCCGAAAGTGTCTCCCGTATGCCGGCGGCGTTCACAAGTGAGCGCCGAAGCGGAATTTTTTTTTTTTTTCAAAAAATCACAGCATGCCTAATTTTCTAGATTAAGAGTTCATTTTTGGTTCCTTTTTTTGTCATTACCTGACGTTTAGTATGCAAACATCAGAAATGAAAAAAAAATCATTATCATATATAAATATTGGAATATGAGCGCAAAAAAAATGTCAAATATAATTGTACAGTATACAATTCGCGCTGTGAGCAAACGGTTAAAGCTAATGAGTTAATTATTTTTTGTTGTATTGTACACTAAATTGCAATGATTTTGGTATATAACAAATTGTAAAACGATCAAAGCAACACAGAGAAAATATTATCACAATATGATGCATGAATTCGTAACGCTCGTACGTAAAAAAAAGTTGTTTTCAAAAATTCACAATAAATCGAAATATTGTCCTAGAGACTTCCCGTTTGTTGCAAAATGAAGGTAGTTGATTGAATATTACTAGACTGTAAGTGTTGTAGCTTGCAGTTTTCTACCATTTTGGTCGAGTTAAAGTGGACCGAAGGTCAAATTTTTTCTATTTATCGTTATTTATATGAAAATACTTCAAAACTGATAAAAGCTACAACCATGGGTTGTTTTTAGTTGTATTCTACATGAAATTGCACACATTTTCATATAGAAAACTTTATGTAATGGCCAATATAAAATGGTGCAAACATTACGACAATCGGACGAAAAAATTTAAGATTTTTCCGGAAGAGTTACCGCAGATGTAAGGAAAAGTTTTTTCATAAATTCAGCATAAATCAAAATATTGCGCTAGAGACTTCCAATTTGTTGAAAAATAAAGGTAAATGATTGAATATTACTAGAATGTAATAGTTTTAGTTTACAATTGCGTTTTTTTACCATTTCGGTCGAGTCAAAGTTGACCGAAGGTTGAAATTTTGGCACTTATCGTTATTTATATGAAAATATTTCAAAACTGATAAAACCTGCAACCATGGGTTGTTTTTCGTTGTATTCTACATGAAATTGCGCACATTTTCATATATAAAACTTTATGTAACGGCTAATATAAAATGGTGCTAACATTACGACAATTGTACAAAAAAATTTCTGATTTTTTCGGAAGAGTTACCGTACGGACATAAGGAAAAAGTTTTTTTCATAAATTCACCATAAATCGAAACATTGTGCTAGAGACCTCCAATTGGTTGTAAAATGAAGGTAAATGATAGAATAATACTAGAATAAAAGAGTTTTAGCTTACAATTGCATTTTTCGACCATTTCGGTAGAGTCAAAGTTGACTGAAGGTTGAAATTTTCCCACTTATCATTATTTATACAAAAATATTTCAAAACTGATATAAGCTACAACCATGGGTTGTTTTTTGTTGTATTCTACATGAAATTGCGCACATTTTCATATATAAAACTATATATGTAATGGCTAATATAAAATGGTGCAAAAATTATGTCAAAGTGATGAAATAATTTCTGAGATGTGTCGCTGATGCTTTTTACTGCGAGAAGAAAGAAATTCACGCTTGCATGCCTGGGTAACGATTGTAAACAAAACAACAGCTTGATCTGTGAACTCCCAGCATCCCTCAAGGTGCGTGATTCAAAAGTTTTCGCCAAGTAGGCCTATAACTATTTTTCCGCGAATTTAAAAAAAAAACTTTTTTCCGTTGACATTTCGTACGTCAATTCGGCACCCAACAGACAATTTTCGTCGACGTTTAATACGCACAATCGGCATTTAAGGGTTAATATATGTTTATTTTTGTACTCATAAGCATCTCCAAGGAATCAGTAGTATTTTCCTTTAATGAAACTTAAACTTTTAAATTGATGAGCACTGCAACTGTGTACGGTCTAAACTACTATATTAAAATAAATATGAAATTTCAGAGTCCAAAGAAAACACATCTCAAGTAAAGTGGTCTTCATATCATCTCTTACTTCAACACCCATGACAGCAGTCCCCATTCATCTGTTAAAACACTCAATTAATGTTTATCTTTACTTAAATATACTTTCAAGATTAAATTGTGCTCCATGTTTTCATTTCTAAACAGATGTTTTGGTGTCCTCCCTCTTCTGGGAAAATCTCTCTCTCTCTTCTCCTCCTCTGACCAGTCCTTTACTCTTTGAAATAGCCTAAACTTTACTTAATCCTTGCCCAACAAGCTGAGGTCTGATGTTCATGTAATACAGTTCAAAACAAGGGTACATTTTCCAATGTATAATACTTCTTGATACAATACAGGGAAAAGACAAATTTATAATGATATTTTCATAAAATAAATATTTGAACATACTTACCTGGTAGTTACATATATAGCTCAAGTCCCTGTGACGTCACGGCAAAATTTCAAAACTCGTGGCAATCGCCGATTGGGTAGTCAGGTGTACCACCTGTGCGCCCTCTACCCAGGTACCTGGAACCATTCCAACTATTCCTCAGATCTTCCATGCCCCTAGTCTCTAGAGGGGAGGAGGGTGGGAATTAAATTATATATAACAACCAGGTAAGTATGTTCAAAAATTTATTTTATTATGAAAATATCATTTTTAAACATCTAACTTACCTGGTAATTATATATATAGCTGATTGACACCTTTGGTGGAGGGTCAGAGACAGCCAACACCGTTGGAATTGACATAAGAGTTAATAAACAAACTTACGGGTTCGTACCTATTTAAGGAAGCTGACTTTAATGATCTCCTGCCTCATTATGTCTGCCTTCCTTAAGAGATTCAGTGATCCACCCAGGGAGCTGAAGACCTCAAAGAGCTGTCAAACCGGTGCATAACCTCTATGTGACAGGACCTCATTCAATACCCTTGTTCCGGGCACTACCAAGGAACAAAATGACCACCTGACTGAAAATCAATGTGGAGACTGTGTCCAGTCTCCACAAACAACCATAAAAATTCAACAGTTCCAAGGAAAAAAAAAGGTATTGGGTTATGGGATTGTAGGGGTAGATCATTCTCCCACTACTGTATTCGCTGCTACGAATGGTCCCAAGGTGTAGCAGTCTTCGTAAAAAGTCTGTACATGTTTCAAATAGTGTGAGGCAAACACTGACTTACTTCTCCAGAAAGTAGAGTCCATTATACTCTGTAAAGACCTGTTCTGTCTGAAAGCTACAGAGGTTGCTACTGCTCTAACTTCATGTGCTTTCACCTTCAGAAGTTTGAGATCTGCCTCACTACATTCAGAATGAGCTTCCCTTATAAGGTTCCTAATGAAAAAGGAAAGCGCATTCTTAGACATTTGTAAAGCAGGCTTTTTGACAGAGCACCAAAGAGCTTCTGAATTACCACATAAATCCTTCGTTTTCTTCAGGTAAAATTTTAGAGCTCTCACTGGACACAGGACCCTCTCTAACTCTTCCCCAACTAAATCCGAAAGACTCGGGATCTCGAAAGATTTGGGCCAGGGTTGTGAAGGACGTTCGTTTTTAGCTAGAAAACCTACTGTAGGGAGCATACAGCTTTGTCATGTCTAAATCCTATTGCTTTGCTGAAAGCATGGATCTCACTAACCCTTTTGGCTGTCGCCAAACTGACCAAAAAGAGAGTCTTCATAGTTAGATCCTTAAACGAGGCCGAATGTAAAGGCTCGAACCTCTCACTCATTAAGAACTTCCGGACTACATCCAAGTTCCATGCAGGAGCGTCCTGTTGTACTTCTTTCATGGTATCGAAGGATCGGAGAAGGTCCTGGAGATCTTTATTTTCAGACAAGTCCAGTTTTCTATGTCTGAAAACAGTAGCTAACATACTTCTGTACCCTTTAATAGTTGAGGTTTAAAACTTTCGCCTCCTCCTAATGTACAGAAGGATGTCAGCTATTTGAGTCACAGAGGTACTGGAAGAGGAAACAGAGTTGTCTCTGCACCATCCTCTAAAAACCTTCCACTTGGATTGGTAGACCTTGATAGTGGACACCCTCCTTGCTCTTGCAATAGCCCTAGCTGCCTCCTTCGAAAAGCCTCTAGCTCTCGTGAGTTTTTCGATAATCTGAAGGCAGTTAGACGTAGAGCTTGGAGGTTTTGGTGATACCTTTCCAAGTAGGGTTCTTTGAGTAGATCTACTCTCAAAGGCAGACTTCTCGGTGTGTCCACCATCCATTCCAGTACCTCTGTGAACCATTCTCTTGTCGGCCAAAAGGGGGCCACAAGAGTCATCCTGGTGCCCTTGTGCGACACGAACTTCTGAATCACCTTGTTCACTATTTTGAAAGGTGGAAAAGCGTATACGTCGACGTCGAGGTGAGACCAATCCAGGAGGAAAGCGTCTATATGAAGCGAGTCGGGATCTGGCACGGGAGAGCAGTACGTCTCCAGCCTCTTCGTCCTCGCTATGGCAAACAGGTCTATGCAAGGACGCCCCCACGTCCGCCTGAGGCTCTTGCAGACCTCTTGATGAAGAGTCCATTCTGTAGACAATACTTGACCCTTCCTGCTCAGGCTGTCTGCCATCACATTCCTCTCCCCTTGGATGAACCGAGTGACTAGGCTCACATTGTTCTCCTATGCCCACTGAAGGAGTTCTCTCGACGTCTCATAAAGAGACCTCGAGTGGGTTCCGCCTTGTTTGACGATGTAGGCCAATGCCGTGGTGTTGTCGGAGTTGACCTGCACTACTTTGCTTCGAACCAATTGCACGCACTCCTTGAGGGCCAAAAAGACTGCCAACAGCTCCTTCTGGTTTATATGGATCTTCATTTGATCTTTTGTCCAGGACCCCAAGATCTCCAACTTTCCCAGAGTTGCTCCCCACCCCGAGTTCGAGGCGCTGGAAAACAACACTAGGTCTGGGTTCTTTTGTTCTAGAGACAAACCCTCCTGGAGTTTGACGGGGTCGTTCCACCAACGAAGACATTGCTTCATTGTTTCCGAAATAGGAATCGACATTGTCTTCAGATCCTTTCCTTTGTTCCATTGAAGATTTAGGTGAAATTGTAGGGGGCGAAGATTTAGTCTTCTTAAGGAAACAAATTGCTCCAGCGAGGAAAGGGTCCCCAGCAGACTCATCCATTCCCTCGCAGAGCACTTCTGTTTGCTTAGGAAGCTTTGAATTTTCAGCAGGGCTTGTTCCGTCCTTGAGGCAGACGGAAAAGCCCAAAAAGCCAGACTCTGAATCCTCATCCCCAAATAAAGAATTTCTTGAGATGGGATCAGTTGAGACTTCTCTTTGTTTATTAGAAGACCTAATTCTTCTGAAAGAGTTATCGTTTTCTGAAGATCCTCCAGGCAGCAACTGTAGGAAGGAGCTCTGAGGAGCCAGTCGTCCAGATACAGAGAGGCTCTGATACCTCTCGAATGCAGCATTCCTGCGACATTGGACATCAATTTCGTGAAAATTTGAGGTGTGGTGCTTAGCCCAAAACAAAGAGCTCGAAACTGGAATACCTCCTCTTTGTACACAAACCTCAGGTATTTTTTGAAGCTCAGGTGGATGGGGATGTGGAAATACACATCTTGTAGATCTAATGAGACCATCCAGTCCTCACTTTCTGACAGCTGCCAGGACTGATTTCGTAGTTTCCATCGTAAGTTTCGTCTTCTGTACAAAGACATTGAGTGCACTCACGTCCAGCACTGGCCTCCATCCTCCCGAGTTCTTGGGCACCAGGAATAAACGAATGTAGAAGCCTGGTGACTCTAAATCCCGCACCTTCTCTATTGCCTCCTTTTCCAACAAGAGCGACATTTGCTGTTGAATCGCTTTAACTTTTGATTCCTCTCTGTACCTGGCCGAGAGATCTATTGGTGATACTGCTAAAGGAGGTTTCTCTAGAAACGGGATTTTGTACCCCTCCTTTAGCAGCTGAATGGACCAAAGATCCGCTCCTCTTTTCTCTCAAGTTTGCCAGAAGTTGGAAAGTCTGGCTCCTACTGCTGTCTGGAGATGAACTTTGTCAAACCCTGCTTCGTCCTTGCCTTGAGCCTCTTCTTTGAGACCTCTTTCCCAACGGTCTGAAACTGCATCTACCAGAGGTAGTTCCCTGAAAGGGCTGAGAAACCTGTTGTTTTGGAGTCTCCTCCTTTGCCTTACGTGCTGAAAAACTAGCAGGTAGTACCTTTCTTGCTGTTTTAGATACTAAATCTTAAGTGGCCTTTTGGGCTAATGCCGACGAGACTTCTTTAACTAAGTCTTGTGGAAAAGGAGCGAAGAAAGAGGGGCATAAAGGAGCTCTGACTTCTGCACTGGTGTAACTCCGTTAGCCAAAAAAGAGCAAAATTGAGCCCTTTTCTTCAGGACCCCTGCAGCGAAGAGTGCTGCCAATTCATTAGCCCCGTCTCTCAACGCCTAGTCCATGCACGACATGATATGAACAAGCTCTTCCGTGTCATTGCCCTTAAAAGACTCCACCTTTTTCCCCAAGGCTCCCAGTGTCCAATCTAGAAAGTTAAAAACCTCAAAAGCTCTGAACACTCAAGCTCTGAACACTCCTTTGATGAGGTGGTCTAATTCTGAAGTCGACCAAAACACTTTAGTTCTGCTCATAGCTGTTCGATGAGATGCATCCACCAAACTTGAGAAGTCACCTTGTGCCGAAGCAGGAATTCCCAGGCAAGAGCTTCTACCGCCTCATACCATACGCTCGACCTGGAAACCAACTTGGCTGGGGGAAATGAGAAAACTGTCTTCCCTTGTTCTTTCTTCGTTTGCATCCAGTTACCCATCACCTTCAGAGTGTAAACTCTGAAGGAGGGGAACGAGGCGCAGCTGGAATAAAGCTCTCTGGGAAAATTTCATTAAAGACCTTCATGAGTCTTTTCAAATCTGATGAAGCATGTTGTTCCTTCGAATCCTCTTCGTCTGAACCAACCTCTAAGGGAATCACAGGAGAAAGGGGGTTTATCGACTTCCCTTTCTTCGGACTGTACTCGAATGGAAGTAGCGACGTCTTGCTTCCCAACGTCATGAATATCGACTTCTTGACGCCCGATGTCACGACGTCCAACCTCTTGACGTCGGAAGCTACGATGTTTAAACTCTTGACGCTCGGCGTCATGACTCCCAAGAGCCTGACGCTCGGCGTCATGACTCCCAAGAGCCTGACGCTCGGCGTCCTGACTTGCAACTTCTCGACGCCCGATCTGATGGGGTCTAAACTCTTGACGCTCGGTGTCATGGTCCTCTTGACGCTCGGTTCTTAGACGTCCGGCGTCATGACATATATGTTCTTGACGCTCAGCTCTTTGACATCCGGCGGCATGGTATTTTATGTTCTTGACACTCAAGTTCTTGACGCTTGGCGCCATGATCCTCTTGACGCTCGGCTCTTTGGCATCCGGCGTCACAACATTTATGTTCTTGACGCTCAGCGTCGTGATATTTATGTTCTTGACGCTCAGCGTCATGATGAGCTATTCTCTTCTTGCTTGCAGGAAGCCAGACCTTCATGAGGGAAGATAGTTTGTGCTGCATATCCTGAATTACATTTAGATCCGGAGCCCCATGCTGAGACCAGACAGGAGAAGCAGCAACAATATCAGACTCTCCCTCCGCGTCAATCAATGAACCATCCAGAGACGAATACCAACCCGAAGGAGGAGGAGGAGCATGTACAGACGGCATATAAGCGTCCGACAGCTGTTTGTCCCCTACCGAAGCAGATGGCCGCCTGTGCGACATCTTACTGCTTTCGACAGAGGGACCAACAGCGTCCGATGTCTTTCTGCCTCCTACCGAAGCAGATGGCCGCCTGTGCGACATCTTACTGCTTTTGGTAGGGGAACTGACATCCTCCAACTTCCCTTTGTCTCCTACCAAAGTAGATGGCCGCCTGTGCGACATCTTACTACTCTTGGCAGGAGAACTCCCTTCGGAGTCGGAAGAGAATCGCTCCGGACTGCTCCAAATTCACTGCAACCGGGAGGGAGCCTGAGGTGTCATCTCACGAGGCTGTTCGGTCGTGGAAAATTGACCTCTTGAGAGGTCTTGACTTAAGACGCCAGCCCCGTTTGGGAGCTGCATCGTCCGATGAAGAAGAGCATACACTTACCTCGCCTTTCCAATGGCGAGGGTGAGCGTCCTGGGAAGCGTCAACAGGTACGCTCGACGGGACGACTGCTCGGGAGCTAAAGCCTCTCGCCTCCCTTCGTCTGTCAACATTCCTTCTCACAGGGGTTGGTGAGCTTGGAAGAGCTCTAGGACTAGGAGCACAACAGGTCCGAGCAGCCGCACCCTCCACTGCACTGATTTTAGCACTTGCACTTTTCAATTCCCTCACGTCTGACCACAATTTTGCTCTGTCCTCTGTGAGAGATTCTACTTTCTCGCCCAGAGCTTGAATGGCTACCAACATATCTTTAAGAGTCGGATCACTAGGTTTATCAAGAGTGGGATCAGGAATTACCTCTACAGGCGAAGGATCAATAGGCTCATTAACACGGGGAACAGAACTATCCCTAGAAGAACAAGACATACTACTTTTACTCCTTCTGATCCTGTCTCTTTCAAGTTTACGTACATAACGATCATATTCCATCCACTCATTATTATCCAAACCAACACATTCATCACATCTATTATCCAACTCACAAACTTTACCTCTACATTTCACACAAATGGAGTGAGGATCTAAGGCAGCTTTAGGAAGCCGGGTCTTACATCTCCTCACACACCTCCTAACACTTGAAGAGTCAGACATATTGGAAAAGTCAGAGAGAGATCAAGACAAGCAAGGGTCGAACCAACAAAATCTAAACAGTACCAAGAAAATCCAAAAAGCAAATCCCAAAACAAGCGAAAGCCAAAGCCAAAGTGTACTTCACCAAACCAACTGCGAAAAACACGGGCCAAAGCGAGCAAAAATCCATGATGTTCACCGAAACGGCGGCAGGGAAGATCTGATGAATAGTTGGGTTCCAGGTACCTGGGTAGACTACCCAATCGGCGATTGCCGCGAGTTTTGAAATTCTGCCGTGACGTCACAGGGACTTAAGCTATACGTATATATATAACTACCAGGTAAGTTAGATGTTTAAAATTAATTGGTATTTTTCATAACAAACCTGCAGTCTTAACATTAAGATAATCTTCAGGTACCAGCTGGACACTGGTAAAAAACAATAATTGTTTATGTAAAGAATTGGTGGCATCTGGCATCCATCACAGAGGTAATATATGAAGCAAGCAGTGACCCCATCACAACCTTCTGACATATCAGTTTTTTCTTTTCGGCTAGAGTTAACTGAAAGAGGGGTGGCTAGAGGTGGTAATTGAATGTTAAGGGGGCCGGCCGGAACCCCTATACAGGCGGCCCTCGGTTAGCGGCAGGGGTTCCGTTCCTGGCCACCGACGCCAAGCGATTTTCGACGCTGAGCGATTTTAAAGCCTACGGCTGCTGCACACCTTCTTTCGAAACTCTAGACCAGTCAAAGGCGCCGTAATCCCGGCGCAATAAGTAAAATTATATTTATGCAGTATAGTACTATAGAATTTACTGTACAGTACATGTGGGTGTCTAGAGTATGTAAAGATATAAAAAAGTTTATACAATGTACAGGTAGCTGTAGTGTACAGGTAGCTGTAGTGTTCAGGTTACGATCATTAGTCTTACGATAGTTCGATTTTATGAGAGATCAAATTACAATGGCCTAACTTTATCCATCTTCTAGTTACATAAGTTCAATAACAGCAAAAGAGAATGATGAAAGTATGGTTTTAACGTTATACTCGTTGCGTGAACGTGTACAGCCATGAACAACCGAACGAGAAACTACTTTTTTTTTTTTCTAAGTACAACCGAACTGGATAACATCTGTTTGGCTTGTATTTCGATCATCGTACTACAGTGCAACATTACCGTTTGTTATAAATGGCGTTATGTATAGAATAGAACTGAGATATCTTAATGTAATAACTTTATTCACTATAGATCAGAGATCAATATAGATTAAAGATCAATCGGGAAATATACCGTTAAATTTAAATCTAGTTATAACTGAAGCTGAGAAAACTGTTCAAGCTGCTAATGACTATTATCGTACATCGGCAACAAGGATAAAACTGCAGTAAACGTCTGCCATCACACACAACTGTAGATAAAATTGGGATAAAATCATTTTAATCAAAACTACTGTGCTTGAAAGAACACATTTTACAGTTAGTTTCACGCCGATATAAGATAAATAACGTAAAGTTCGTATTACGATGATATAAAGGATTATGTATTGCGAACGGAATCACATAATTTTTTACGCAATAAACATGCCGCCAACGTAATCTGTTAACGAAAAAAATAGTAGTTCACATTCACGAGACATATTCAATAAATATTTCCATCTAAAAACACGCTGTATATGGAAAAATAACTTTGTCTCATATAAGTCAAGCATATAGATATTCGTTTATGCTAACTAGAAGCAAGAACATTCGCTCAGAATTGCGTTATGGTGAAACAGACTCGTATTCATCAGCTGATTTCAAACCACAACATTGGCCGCTCCGCGGAATACGGGCTTAAGTTTGCCGTAGTATTTTAAAATACAATAATATGAGAATACATACAATATTCTTGGATACAGTGAAATAATGTATAACTTTTTTAAGGATTTATGGAAAAGATGCATAATTAATAAAATAACACAATGCATTTTTCGGAACTGGCGGACAAGAACGTGGAGCATAGTTACAAAGGCTGCCTTAATTTGTATCTTATTTCTGTACAAAAATGAAAATACCTTTACGCAATATATTTTCATACACATTTTAAACATAAAAGCATAAACATTTGAAAAATCGACACATCGATCGCTAAATTTGCACTAATTTTTTTAAACTCGATATTTTCGGAAGAGCGGCAGACGGCGGCATACAAGAACGAACTTGAAAAAACATCGTAGTCGATAACTTGAAGGGGAGTTTTCTTGAAGGGGGCAAAAGCTGCCTTTTTATCATATTTCTGCACAGAAATAAAAATCCTACCCTATTCGTAATAACCCTTTTCATACACATTTAAACATAAAAGCATAAACATTTAAAATAAAATCGAACACATCGATCGCTAATTTACACTTTGTTTAAATCGATATTTTTCGGAAGAGCGGCAGAGGGCGGCATACAAAAGAACGAACTTGAAAAAAAACATCGTAGTCGATACTGAAGGGGAGTTTCAAAAGCTGCCTTTTTATCATATTTCTGCACAGAAATAAAAATCCCTATTCGTAATACATTTTCATACACATTTTAACATAAAGCTAAACATTTATAAAATCGACACATCGATCGCTAATTTGCACTTTTTTTAAATCGATATTTTCGGAAGAGCGGCAGGCGGCGGCTTACAAGAAAGAACATGAAAAATCATCGTATTTGATAACGTGAAGGGCAGTTTCAAAAGCTGCCTTTGTATCATATTTCTGTACAGAAATAAAAATGCCTTTCACGTAATACATTTTCATACACATTTTAAACAAAAGCATGAACATTTATGAATCGACACATCCATAGCTAAATTTGCAATTTTCGGCATAGAACAGCGTCAGAGGCATATATTTTACCCTAATACCTACATAATAACTCTCCATAAAATTTGTTAATATAATTTGCATAACCTTTATGGTATGAACGGCATTTCTACATATGTATGAACTCGTTAGACAACGGCGCTAGCGGCGCTGTTAACTGAAATTTGTGCTGTAAAGATACCTTTAAAATGCCTTATTTTTTTAATGATTATTTTTGACAACTGCCGTAAAACCGATTCGCCGTTGAGTGATTGCGCCGTTAACCGCGGGCCGCCTGTATATGGTGGTATAGGGCGAAAAATGCAGTCATGAAAAAATTCATGGAGCTTCATATGGCAATTGAGAATACGTATACGAAATATTTCGTCAAAATTCCTCTTACTTTCGTAGTTACAGGGTAATTAGTTAACGTAACTCAATAAGCCTAAAACATTGATCAGTACAAGAAAATGCATATTTCTTCTATTATCGTAAATTTTGATAATTATTGTCAAAGAAATTGGGAGAAATGGCATCTGTAGACATTCCCCGAGTTGAGAAGGGAGACTTCAGCTCAGCTACCAAGTCCAGTCATAATTTAGTGCGATCACAAACTTCAAGTAGTTTACACGTTTGATTTCACCTGTGACATTCGCTTGCTTTTACGTATGTTTATATATGTTTCAGCAAGAATTTCATCATGCCAATGAGGAAAAGACAAGGAAAACATCTTGCTAACATACAGACGAAGAAAAATCGCTCAAGTATTATTACAGAATATCATAATATATGCGTAGTAAGTGAAGAGAGACGGGAGGGTTGCGTAGTAACGCCCCCGTCTTGCCTGACAGCACACATCACACTGTGCCCAAGGCTACGATCTTTGAGCAAAGAGATCTTCATTTATGATAAATAACAAAGTTTTGGTTTTTAATACCCAAAATGGAATATGAAATTCATAATAATCATGATTTATTAAATTGTCTTTGTAAAAAGAGAGTAACACCTTCGAGTTTCACCTCTGACAATCTATTGCATTTACGTTTGTTTATCTTTGTTTCGGCAAGAATTTCATCATGCCAAAGAGGAAAATGCAAGGAAAACATCTCCCTAACATACAGAAGAAGAAAATTCGCTGTAATAAGCCGAGTTAGTGAAGGGGAGAGAGAGAATTGCGTAGGAAGGAGTGCCCCATCTTGCCTCAAGCAGTGCCCCAGGCTACGATATATGAGCAAAGGGATCATCATTTATGATTAAATTATGATAAATAAAATAGTTTTGGTTTATTAATACACAAAAAAGAAATATACATTCATAATAATCATTATTTATTAACATTGTCTTTATAGAAATACGAAGGAAAACTTTGAACGCTGTATCTCAAAACTATACTTATTGACCTTTAAAATCTATCTTCTCACTTAGTTTTAAAGCTATAACATTGGAATTTGGTATATAACTCAGAAAGACATTATAGAACAATCAAATGGAGCCCTCTTTTCCAATTTTTGTTTTGCCTTTTTTTTATAAATTTTTTTCTCCTGATTTATAGGGTTTATTTTTTTACCATAATGAAAAATTCATATCTAGCAAAAAAAAAAAAAACTTTTAGAAAAAAAACTCCCCATTTGATTGGAGGTCTACATCAGGTCTATATATGGTAGTAATCCCAGGTCTTAATATTAAATATCAAGGGAGGAGATAGAAATTGAAAAATGGTTATTTTCGGGATAAATCACCCTGGCGTCACAAAACCGAAGGTCAGAGGCGAAAATCAAATGCGGTTTGGAGATGTCCCAAGTCACCTTATTAAGTGGTATGAATATCAAAGTCCTGTCCTTAAAAAATGGCATTAGCCGGCCGGCCCCCTTAAGACTGCAGGTTTGTTAGCTAAGAAAAATACAAATTAATTTAAATTTATCATCTGTTCATATGCGGAAATGTTCATATGCAGAACAAACCTATGCAGTGCAAGCAGGAGCAACTTTGCAGGTTCGGAGATCGAGGAGGTTGGCGCAACTGCCTGTTGAGATTGGGATTACGTAAAACACGAACCAGCACTTCGACGATAGGCTGTTATTATTTTCTCGCCCCGCCCACCTTTTTAGATGCTCTTCGGAGGGAAACTATCCTCTCCATTACATTGTAACGTCACACTGATGAGGAACACCGTTCAAGTGTTCGAAAGTCTTTGTTTTATATTTTTACATAGAAATATATTTTTATATATAATTGTGGATATTTTTTAAACAATTTGTTAACACGGAATTGTGAATTTCTTAACAAACCTGGGTCTTAACATTAGGATAGCCTCACTCTTGGTGGGAGGTAAGAGAATCCTAAACTGACTGGGGATTCGACACACAGTCATACTTCCTGAATACGTAACAGAATTCAAAGGAAAGAGACCTAAGCCTCTGATCTGTTAGATATATGGATATTCAATGGTCAGACTACAGGGCTTTGTCTAATACAGCAATTCATTGGATTAGATGAAGTTAAGGGTGCCGGCTGGCTAATACCATTTCTTATGGACAGGACTTTGACAATCATACCACTTAATAAGGCGACTTGGGACATCTCCAAACCGCAAATGATTTTTGCCTCTGACCGTCAAATCTGTGATGCCAGTGTGATTTATCCTGAAAATAACAATTTTTCAAATTCATCTCCTCCCTTGATACTTAATATTATGATCTGGGATTACTACCATGTAAAACGTAGTTCTAGATACGAAAAAATCAGGTTACGAAGGCACTACTGTATCTACTTTGTTCTAGCATACGATAGATCCATCTTCTTTCGGCCCATAGGTATAGAAGAAAGAGAAAAAGGTGGGAGGAAAAGAGACCAGCCATCTCAATCATTCTCACTTTCATACCATCATCTTAGACATGATAAAACCTGTTCTGCTCGGGCCACTGGATGAGCTACACAACTTGTTGGACAGCACCAACGAACCCAAGGAAAAAGTCCCCTATTGTCATGTGCTCTTGCATGCACAATATTGGCAGAAGAAACTGATGGTCATGATTAAGCATGCCAAAACACTTCAGAAGGCCAAAATGAAATACATAGTATTCTTGGACACTTCTTTCTTGATCCAGCCTATGCTAACAAAAAGTTTGACATCCCAGTCTGAGATTAGGTGGTTTCAGTTCTCTGAGAGAATAAGAGTGTTCAAAACTTTTGAGCAGCATAGAGATCTTCCAAGATGAAGATAGGTCTATGTCCTTCAAATGAAGAACCAATCCCAAAGTAGCCCTGCAGCCCCTAATAATAGAAAAAGAAAGGTGTTCTTCTTAGAGGAGCATAAGAAAATCAGCTATCTGCTGAATAGAGGTTCCGAATGGAGAGATACTCCGTCGACAAAACCAACTTCAGTAGATGGGCCATTTTCCCTAGTACACAGCTGAAGAAGATCTTCTAAGGTAAGCAGGCATCTGTGTCACTGCTCTGCAAGAAAAGCCTTCCACTCACAGGAGATACTGAATAGTCTCCAGCCGTGAAGAGATAGGGATCCTACTGAATGGCGTATCACTCTACATGCTGCTGACAGAGGTGACTGTGTCAAAGGGGTATTTCTCTGGCTGCTAAGAGCAAATATAGAAGATCAGGGAACCAATCTGGTTGTGGCTATAAAGGAGCTACGTGCAAGGGTCATCTTGAGACTATGGGAAATTATTACTCTGTTCAGGACATGAAGGATCATGCAAAAGAGGGGCAAGGTGTAGACATCCAGGTTGTTCCAAGGATGTTGAAGGGTGTCCTCTGCCATGGCAGAGATCTGGAACTACTGAACAATAGACCTCTAATTTCCTGTTGAACCTCGTTGTGAAGAGGTCCATCATTGGCTTCCCCATAGATGAAAAAGCCCGTCTGCTATTTCCTGATGCAGAGACCACTCCTTCCCTAGAACCTGTCCCTGAAGACTTAGCTTGTCGGCTACTACATTCCTCTTGCCTGAAATGTACTTAGCCATGAGGTCCACTGAATTGTTGATAGCCCACTGGTGTAACTAGATTGTTATCAAATGGAGTTGACATGACACTAGCCCCTCCCCACTTGTTTCACATAAGCTACCAAAGTAGTGTTGTCAGACATTAGAACAACACAGTGCCCCATCACCCTTCCTTGAATCTCCTGAAGAGCTAGGAAGGCTGCTTTCAATTCTAGCTTGTTGATGTGAAGCTTCCTGTCCTGATGATGTCACACAACTGAAGTCTCCTAGGAAATCTCCACACAACTGAAGTCAGGAAATCTTCTAGATGTGCTCCCCAACCTTCGGAAGAAGTGTTCGAGAAGAGGAGGAGTTCCAAAGAAGGTGAACGAAGGGGCACTCCCACTGTAAGATTTTTGTCGTTCAACCACTACAGAGGGTCGCTTCTACTTTCATCCCTTGCTGGAGACCAGAATTCCTGCCATCTCCATTGCAGGGAATGTAGATGAAAAGAGCTGTGAGGAACCAGCTTCTCTAGTGATGTCAAAAGTCCTAGGATCACTTGCCATTGCCGAGCTGATTGGTTCAGTTCGGATGGGAAGAAGCCAGCCCCTGTCCTGATTTTCTCTGTCCTCTGGTCTGATGGAAACTCTTGATGAGGCAGTGTCTATGATCATTCCTAGGTAAACGATTCTTTGATTGGGTTGCAGATTGGAGTTTTCCAAATTTATCAAGATGTCTAGGCTGTGACAAAATTAGAGAGAGCCCCTGTCTCAAATTATCTTTCTTGAGAATTCATTACAACCAGCCAGTGGTCGAGGTCTTAGGAGGTGAATTCCTTGAGCATGGGTCCATGTTGACACCAGGCTGAATACTCTCGTGAAAACCTGGGGAGCTGTTGACAGGCCAAAGCAAAGTTCTTTGAACTGGAACACCATTTTTCTGAGACTGAAGCGAAAGAACTTCCGGAAGGAGGAACGAATAGGGATCTGAAAGTCAGCGTTCTTCAAATCTATATAGTCGTTGTTTCTGATGGCTGCTACGACTGTTCGGGGAGTTTCCATTGTAAACCTTGTCTTTCTGATAAAGAGATTCATGTTGATAGATCTTATTGGCCTCCAATTATCAATTTCTTTATGGACTAAGAAGACATGGCTGTAGAACCCTGGGGAAGTATGCTTTACTTGCTCTACAGCTCCCTTCTCCACCATCTTCCTCACTTCTTCTCGGAGAGCTAGGTGTTTGGGAGAGTCCTGGGTGTAAGTTAGGTGAGGGAGAGGATGATCAGAGAGAGGAAGAGTGAAGTCGAAAGGGAGTTAGATATCCTACCCAATAAACATCTACCATCGACAGCTCCACTTCATAACTGCCATGTAGCTCAATAGCTTGCCAGGTATTTCCCCACTAATGTGCTCAGTGTGGTGAGGAGTGCCCACTCTACTGCCTGCCTCCCCTAGCCCTGCCCCTATTTCCCCTTCCTGGTCTGGAAGAGTGAGACTGAAAGGGGAATTATTGCAAAGGCTATTTCAGTGATGAAGCAGGTTGAGAAGTCTTGATAGTAAAAGGCTGTCTTGTGGGCTTCTTAGGAGGAGGTTGTGTATTCTGCCTTGGAAAAGTTGGATGAGAAGATGCTGCTGACATACAGCCTGTTGCATGAGACGATCATTACTGTCAGTGTGCTTCTGTCGACAGCCGCATCTAATTGATTCCTTGGAAAAAGCAGCTGGAAGTCAAGAATGCCATTCTTCATGGATAAAAAGGAATCAGCATCAACAGACCGAGGCACTTTGGAGAGGGCTGTGTCTCTTCTCATCAACAGGATATTAGCCCACAAATTACCACACAGATGGGTAAGGTAGGAAATAGCCCTAGAACCATATTGCAATAATCTGAAGTAAGCTGAACTATTGACTATATTTCTTGATGAAGGGGGAAGAAGAAATCTTGGCCACCACTGAAGGCCATAAATACAGCCAAGAAAGTCTGAAGGGCAGAAGAGGCAGTTGACTCCAAAGAAGCAGCTTCTTGAAACAAAAATGAAGGGCATGACTGGAACAAGACAATTCAAAAGATGTCTTTGAATAATTTTTCGGTCCCAGCAAGACTTCTATCCCTGTCGGTGCAATCGTAAAAGAAGTCATAGTTTTCTTAGAAAGATTATTGAACTCAGAAATGAGATCAAAGAGAGAAACTCCTGATTTCCCAAAACCTCTGCTTCCTGGAATTGAGGATTCCTGTCTGGCCCCTACAAAGTATCCACATGGTTAATAACTGGAGCATGGGAGCTTGAAGTTCTGGTGTAGAAGGATGAGAAAGGTCTCTAACACTAGTTCTACCCACAGAAGATCCCTTCTCATATTATGGGCATGCATCATCCTGAAGCCCACGCCCATGTATGATCTCATGCATAGCTGTCACTATCCACACATCCATGTACGAGAGAATCATGCAATGAATTAAGATTCCTTCTGGATGACCGTAAACTGGAACGAAGACATCTGGAAGGCTTGGACTTGACAGGACTTCTAGGAGGTTGAGATGAGGTAATGTCTCTGGCTATCGAACAAGAAGACGAACAATGAGAAATCGGAGGATGAACACGTACATGTGAAGGAGAAACACGGCTGTGGTCTGAAGGCAAAGAAGAAATGATCTTCTGTTTCTTGGAGAAAGGAGCTGTAATAAAGTCCTCAATCCTCCAATGTCTGATGTGGGAACGAACACTGGAGGAAGATGACAAAGATGACGATGAAGACAGAAGATCTAAGCCGACTCCTCCTAAGAAAACGGCCATAGTATTCCTCTCTGAGGGCAGAGTCGACAGTGTCAAACACACCCTGAACATGAGAATGAGACGACATAGTCTCAGATGACATCATAGTAGAACTAGGCTGTGACAACACAGGAGCCGATGAACTCTGTAAGTGACCTGTTGGAGCAACTGTAGGCTAAATGGAAGGTGACCCAGGGTGACTCACTGAGAGAACCAATGGCATCACGCATGATGGCATAGCATGAGATTCAGTTGAGTGGAGTCCAGGAGGATTGGGAACTGTTATGGTGGCTGACATCAGGATGCATGAGGACATGAAATGGGAATGTAGGCCATCTAAGGTTGGTACCCCTGATAGGCTTAACAGTGCCCAAACAACCAACATCTGCGCATCTAAGCCTGGAACAGGGAAAAAAGATGGCTCTACCTCCCCCCTTCTTGGGAGGAAAATCCCCTTCCCCCCCAAATAAAGACGAGAGAGCATAAAGCATAATATCTAGAGAACCTCCTTCAAAAACTTCCACAGATGAATCAAAGGCAAAGAAGAAATGATCTTCTGTTTCTTGGAGAAAGGAGCTGTAATAAAGTCCTCAATCCTCCAATGTCTGATGTGGGAACGAACACTGGAGGAAGATGACAAAGATGATGATGAAGACAGAAGATCTAAGCCGACTCCTCCTAAGAAAACGGCCATAGTATTCCTCTCTGAGGGCAGAGTCGACAGTGTCAAACACACCCTGAACATGAGAAGGAGACGACATAGTCTCAGATGACATCATAGTAGAACTAGGCTGTGACAACACAGGAGCCGATGAACTCTGTAAGTGACCTGTTGGAGCAACTGTAGGCTAAATGGAAGGTGACCCAGGGTGACTCACTGAGAGAACCAATGGCATCACGCATGATGGCATAGCATGAGATTCAGTTGAGTGGAGTCCAGGAGGATTGGGAACTGTTATGGTGGCTGACATCAGGATGCATGAGGACATGAAATGGGAATGTAGGCCATCTAAGGTTGGTACCCCTGATAGGCTTAACAGTGCCCAAACAACCAACATCTGCGCATCTAAGCCTGGAACAGGGAAAAAAGATGGCTCTACCTCCCCCCTTCTTGGGAGGAAAATCCCCTTCCCCCCCAAATAAAGACGAGAGAGCATAAAGCATAATATCTAGAGAACCTCCTTCAAAAACTTCCACAGATGAATCAAAGGAAGAATAGGAAAGAAAAGCAAGGGTAGAAGCAGAACAATGAGGAATCTGAGAAATATCCATCAAAGATGGAGAAAATCATTCCCAAGATGGCGGCTCCGATTTTCTCTGGTGCTGCTGCTTCTTGGCAAATCTCTTTCATTGCTCAGGAGGCCAAGAACAACAATCAGGTCAAACATTCATTCTGCACCTACTACAAGTTGAATGGGGTCAGTCTCAAATGATGCTAGAAAATGTGAGCAGGGGTAGATGCCCACACCAGCACATGTTCTCTGAGGCTTACAGGAGCTTTTAGTTGGGTTTTGGGATTGCATGGTAAAATCCAAGACACATGTATACCAAATAAGCCAAAACCAAATAACAACCGGCTTGGAGAGGGAGGAAGAAAGTATTGACCTCTTTTGAAGTTGTAAGAAGAAAAACTGATTAGTCACAAGGTTGAGATAGGGTCACTGCTTGCTTCTTATATTGCCTTTTTGACAGATGCTACATGCCACCAATTCCTTGCATAAACAATTCTTATTGATATTTACCGGTCTCCAGCTGGTGCCAGAAGATTTATTCTGATATTTACCCTTTAACGCTGAAGGGGTATAATAAAAATCGTCTCCCGTATGCCGGGGGGGTCTCGGAGTGAGCCGAAGCGGAAAAAATATTTTTTTCAAAAAATCACAGCACGCTTAGTTTTCAAGATTAAGAGTTCATTTTTGGCTCCTTTTTCTTGTCATTGCCTAAAGTTTACTATGCAACCATCAGAAATGAAAAAAATATCATTATCATATATAAATAATGCGATATATGATAGCACGAAAACAAAATTTCATATATAATTGTATTCAAATCACGCTGCGAGCTAAACGTTTAAAGCTAACAAGTTCATTTTTTTCGTTGTATTGTACACTAAATTGCGATCATTTTGGTATATAACACATTGTAAAATGATCAAAGCAATACAGATAATATTATCACAAAATGATGCATGAATTCGTAACGCGCGGACATAAAATTTTTTTTTTTTTCAAAAATTCACCATAAATTGAAATATTGTTCTAGAGACTTCCAATGTTTCAAAATTAAGATAAATGATTGAATATTACTATACTGTAAAAGTTTTAGCTTACAATTGCAGTTTTTTACCATTTCGGACGAGTTAAAGTTGACCGAATGTCGAAATTTTTAAAAATTATTTTTATATTCAAATATTTCAAAAATGAGAACAGCTACAACCTTCAATTATTTTTTGTTCTATTCTACATGAAATTGTGCACATTTTCATATATAAAACTCTATGAAATGCCTAATATGAAACGGAGCAAATATTACGAGAATGCGACGTACGCATTTCGGAGATTTGCAGCAGAGAATCCGCGCGCGGAGGGAAGGAAAGTCTTTTTTAAAAATTCACCATAAATCTAAATATTGTGCTAGAGACTTCGAATTTGTTTCAAAATGAAGATAAATGACTGAATATTACTAGACTGTAAGAGTTGTAGCTTACAATTGCGTTTTCGACCATTTTGGTAGAGTCAAAGTTGACCGAACGTGGTTTTTTTCTTTTTATAGTGATTTATATGCAAATATTTCAAAAATGAGAAAAGCTACAAGCTTCAATTATTTTTAGTTGTATTCTACATGAAATTGCACACATTTTCATACATAAAACTTTATGTAACGGCTAATTTAAAATAACGCAAACATTACGACAATCGGACAAAAAATTTCTGATTTTTTTCGGAAGAGTTACCGCGCCGACGTAAGGAAAATTTTTTTTTTTCATAAATTCACCATAAATCGAAATATTGAGCTAGAGACTTTCAATTTGTTGCAAAATAAAGGTAAATGACTGAATATTACTAGACTGTAAGAGTTTTAGCTTAAAATTCCGTTTTTCGACCATTTCGATCGAGTCAAATTTGACCGTAGGTTGAAATTTTGGCACTTATTGTTATTTATATGAAAATATTTCAAAACTGATAAAAGCTACAACCATGGATTGTTTTTGGTTGTATTCTACATGAAATTGCGCACATTTCCATATATAAAATTTTATGTAATGGCTAATTTAAAATAGTGCAAATATTACGACAATCAGACAAAAAAATTTATGATTTTTTTGGAAGTTACTGCGCCAACGTAAGAAAAATTTTTTTTCATAAATTCACTATAAATCAAAATATTGTGCTAGAAACTTCCAATTTTTTGCAAAATAAAGGTAAATGATTGAATATTACTAGAATACTGTATAGGAGTTTTGGCTTACAATTGCGTTTTTCGACCATTTCGGTAGAGTCAAAGTTGACCGAAGGTTGAAATTTTGGCACTTATCGTTATTTATATAAAAATATTTCAAAACTAATGAAAGCTACAACCACGAGTTGTTTTGAGTTGTATTCTACATGAAATTGCACACATTTTCATATATAATACTCCATGTAACGGCTAATATAAAATGGTGCAAAAATTATGTCAAAGTGATGAAATAATTTCTGAGATGTGTCGCTGATGTTTTTTAGTGCGAGAAGAAAGAAATTCACGCTTCTGCGCCTGGGTAACGATTGTAAACAAAACAACACCTTGATCCGTGAGCTCCCATCATCCCCCAAGGCGCGTGATTCAAAAGTTTTTGCCTGGTAGGCCTATAAGTATTTTTCCGCAAATTTTTAAACAAACTTTTTATATCAGCGTATCATACGTCCAATTGGCACCCAACAGACAATTTATATCGACGTATAATACGTCCAATTGGCGTTTAAGGATTAAGACCCAGGTTTGTTCTGCATATGAACAATAAGAATGATGATCTGTCATGATAATAGTGTTCCCATATTTATGTATCGTTAAAAGAACTTGGTAAGGATCTAATAAGTTAACCAAAATTCATCATGAGCAGAAGTTCTGAGAATCATGAGAAGATAAAACAATAGCACAATGGAAAAGTAGACAGAAAAAGGAATGAAATTGCATCTAAATTTTGTGATTATAAAAATATAATTATTTGTGTGTGAAATGTCTGAGTGAAATTCAAAAAGACTAAAGTACAATTAGTGACCAGTACATCACATAACCTAATGACTTTTGTGAATATTCAAAGCTGTTAATTGGGACTATACTGGTAAGCAGTGTCAAAGCAACCATCAAAGCACAATGCAAATGCATTCAACTGCTTACATGGAGAGCACAACATTGTTTGAAGTACATTCTTCAGATGGATTAGAATATTCCCACCATTGTTCGATGCAAGGCAGACAGTAAGCATGGGCACACGGAAGAATCACATCAGGCCGACGCTCCAGGCAGATGACACATTCTTCTAAATTGGTCCCACATGTCCCTGTTGCTCCATTGCTCTCCATTCCAGGTCGGCTCAATTGGGTTCTAGCAGTAGTAGACAATTCCTGCATACCTCCCAACACAATGGAAGCAGCCATTGTGGGCGGCACAGGAACATTACTACCAGGAATGGCACCACTTTCATCTGGAAAAAAGGGGAGAAAGTAACAATGCTTAGTTTAAAAATTTTAACTATAAAAAAATACAGCATGTTCATATTCAAAATTACAGCCTGAACCATATTTAAGACAAAGATCCAGACCACCTTTAGTTTCAAACCAGAATTTTAGTAATTCTACAAGATAGCAGATTCCTTACACATCAAGTAAATCAAATTATAAAAATAAATTCTTAAATAATAGAAGAGATTCCTTAATTAAACAGAAATCTATATTATATACTAAAGCAAACAATGTACCTATTTCTGTTAAGATAGTATGAAGTTTTCATAATAAAACTAATATTATAATACTTACCTGAACACCTGCATTAGCCCTGGTCACTGAACAACCCAAGCTACATCCCCACAAATTTTTCCCACAAAGTTGGATTGATTGATTGATTGTGAGTTATCTGGCGTCACAACTACCAGGGTCACCGACGCCGAATACTAAATGTGATCTTTTAACTTTTATAATATATTATACAACATTCAAAATACCTTTATCTTTATGAGAGATATATAAATTTGATTTAAAAAATAAAATAAATTTCTAATAAAAATAAAAATAATATTCCGATAAAAAGAATTGTTATTGATCACATAACAGTAAAACTATTAAAAAGAAAAAAAAATGTACTATATACTAAGACAGCACAGCTGTCAGATATATTTGAGAAGACCAGCTTCTTTGGTAAAAGGGATAATGTTATTAATACATGCGCTTTCTCCCAACAGTTTTGCCATGCTATAATCCCACAAAGTTGGTATTTAACTGTCAGCACTACTAATGCTGCAGGTAAAATTTGTCTACTGAGTTACCTGTGGTATCCTTGGCAATGCTGCTGCAAATACTGGCCACCAGAGGCCTACCTCATCAATTGAGTCATACACTATCAAGTTGAAGAGGGGAGGAGGGTGGGAATCATTCAGGTGTTCAGGTAAGTATTACAATATTAGTTCACTATGGAAACTTCATATTGCAATACACTCCCTGAACACCTGAATTAGTCTGATTAACAAAGCTTAAAAGGAGGTGGAATCAATCTAAATCAGCCCGACCTGACAACAGCACATACGCAGGTAACTCAATATCAACCCACCATATGTAAAAGTATGTCATCTCACCTAGTTTTCCAACTCGGTAGGTGAGGGTGCTTGCAGAGAGAGTACCTCAACGTCAGTCTCGTATCTAAGATCTTGTCTGTCGTAATTGCCTCCCATGTGGTATTCTATACCTCTCATGTATGGAAGGGAAAATGAAACCTCCCATTTGGCTACCTAGCCTCTCATGTTTGGAGGAGAAGTTCAGTGAGCAGGTCCTTCAAGATCTCAGCCATTCACTGACGAAATGACTGTTCCCAAGAGATGAAGATGTTCCAACATGACGATCGGGATCTGCCTAGCTTTCAAGACATATGATAAATACACTTAAAATTAACCCTAACCTACAGAGACTGTAAAGGATCCTAAACCAACACCAGCTACCTGAACCCCTAATGCCCTACTGATATGAGAATAATTATAAAATTGAGTTGGCCTCTAAGATTGCAGACACCAAAAAATTCCTTAGGAAAGCAAAAGAAATAGCCATTCCTTCCCCTAATACTGTCCGCCCTCGGACGTGAAGAAGAACTAGAAAGATCCAAAAAGGATGAAGAATCTTCTGACGCTTGAGTGATAACCTCTCGCAAGAAGAAACTAATAGCATTCTTGGAAATTGGGTGAGATGGACTCTTAGATGAAATATGATATTGTTATGATACAATAAAGTTTTATACATACTTACCTGGCAGATATATACTTAGCTATTGACTCCGTCGCGCTGACAGAATTTCGAATTTCGCGCACATGCTACAGGTAGGTCAGGTGATCCACCGCGCTGCCGCTGGGTGGCAGGAATAGGAACCATTCCCGTTTTCCATCAGATTTTTTCTAAACCATCTGTCTCCTGAGGGGAGGATGGGTGGGCAATTAATTGTATATATCTGCCAGGTAAGTATGTATAAAACTTTATTGTATCATAACAATATCATTTTTATACATTCAACTTACCTGTCAGATATATACTTAGCTGATTCACACCATTGGAGGAGGGTAAAAGACAGCTAGCAACTGATTTAAACAGAAATCACAACATACGTTGTAGGCAATAAATAAATAAAACCTTGGTTCCTACCTGTTTAGACTGAAGACTTCATGGTTAATGCCCAGGAGTCTGCTTAGTCTCAAGAGCCTCAGCGAGATATTGATCTATTGCTAAGAGTTCTTGTAGGTCTGCCAAAGGGGTCTTATCCACTTACTTGGCCGATCCTAGAAGGGCTATGTCAAAGGGTTTCAATCCACTTATATGACAAGAACCTTTTTTCTAAGGAGCACAATACCAATCCCGATCACCTTAACCTAATACCATGTTATTTCTAAGATTGCAAGGAGTCATCCCCGAACCCCTTGCAAACAACCAAAAAACTCAATCACAATTACCTTACACATAACTTTCTTACGAAATATAAAAATGATATTGTTATGATACAATAAAGTTTTATACATACTTACCTGGCAGATATATACTTAGCTATTTGACTCCGTCGTCCGACAGAAATTCGAATTTCGCGCACACGCTACCTGTAGGTCAGGTGATCTACTTACCTGCCGCTGGGTGGCAGGACTAGGAACCATCCCCATGTTCTATCATATTTTTTCTATACCGCCTGTCTCCTGAGGGGAGGTAGGGTGGGTATAATTTTGTATATATCTGCCAGGTAAGTATGTATAAAACTTTATTGTATCATAACAATATCATTTTTATACATTTAACTTACCTGTCAGATATATACTTAGCTGATTCACACCATTGGAGGTGGGAAAGAGACAGCTAAATATAGAATCAAACAGGAATCACAACTATCGTTGTAGGTAATAAATAAATAAAACCTTGGTTCCTACCTGTTTAGACTGAAGACTTCATGAATACAATCCAGGAGTCTAGACAGTCTCAAGAGCCTCAGCGAGATATTGATCTATGGCTAAGAGTTCTTGTGGTTCTGCCAAAGGGGTCTTACCCGCTTACTTGGTAGATCCTGGAAGGACTACGTCAATGGGTGCTTATCCACTTACTTGACAAGACCTTATACAAGGAGCACAACATCGATCCCGACCACCTCAACCTATCCATGTTAGTTCTAAGATTGCAAGAAGTTATCCCTAACCTCTTGCAAACGACCACAAACTCGAACACAAACATCGTACAGTAAAGTACAAAAATAAAAATAAAATTTAAAAAAAAAATGTTTGTACAATCTATTCAGTAAGACGTCTCTTGATTCCCCCCACTGATCCAAGCTCGGACGTCCGTGCGCCAGCAAGCATACTAATCAGCAGAAAAAACCAACAACTCGTCTCACAAGGTAGATCTATGTACTATCAAAATTTTGAACAAATACAAATTTTTTCTATGAATCGTTATGTGCTCCCAGCCCCAGCACTGTATCGGCTGATACAAAAGGACCCAGAGAGAAACACTTTTCATATGTTACTTTAACGTCCTTGAGATAGTGCGATGCAAACACTGAATTACACCTCCAGTAAGTCGCATCCACAATGTCTTTTTAAAGACATGTTCTTCTGAAATGCTAATGAAGTGGCTACCGCTCTAACCTCATGAGCCTCACTCGGAGAGTCCTGAAAGAGTCTTCAGTGCAGTCATTATGAGCATCCGTAATAATGCTCCTCACAAAGAATGCTAATGCATTTTTTGACATGGGTCTACTAGGATCCCTAACTGCGCACCACAGGCTTTGTTTACATCCGTTTAGTTCATTCTTCTTCTTTAAATAGAACTTCAAAGCTCTAACCGGACATAAAGATCTTTCTAATTCCTCTCCTACTAGATTTGAAAGTCCTTTAACTTCAAAACTCTTTGGCCAGGGTTTAGAGGGGTTCTCGTTCTTAGCCAGAAACAGAGTCTGGAAAGAACAAATTGCCGCATCACTCTTAAATCCTACTCGAGAATCTAGAGCGTGTATTTCACTAATTCTCTTCGCAGTCGCTAACGACAACAAGAAAATACATTTTCTCGTTAGATCTCTAAACGACGCGTTGAGAGGAGGTTCAAATCTACTAGATGATAGAAATCTCAAAACTACATCTAGGTTCCAGTTCGGAGTGCGAGGAGAGGTTTTTGAGGTTTCAAAAGATCTAATAAGATCGTGGAGGTCTTTATCTTCTGCAATTCTCAAACCTCTGTTTTGAAATACGGCCGAAAGCATACTTCGATAACCTTAATGGTAGAAACTGATAATTTTGATTCTTCCCTAAGGAAAATCAAGAAATCAGCTATGTTGGTCACAGAGGTATCGGAAGAGGACAGTTTATTCTTCTTACACCATCTTCTAAATACATCCCATTTTGATTGGTAGACCCGAATAGTTGAAGATCTCCGGGCCCTAGCAATTGCTTTTGAAGCTTTGCTTGAAAAGCCTCTCGCTCTGACAAGTCTTTCGATAGTCGAAAGGCAGTCAGAGCGAGAGCGGGGAGGTTTTGATGGTACCTCTCGAAATGGGGTGTTTGAGAAGATCTCTCCTGTGTGGAAGAGATCTTGGGAAGTCCACTGTCCATTCCTGTACCTCTGTGAACCAATCTTGAGACGGCCAAAAGGGAGCGATGAGTGTTAGTCTCGTCCCTCTTGATGCCGCAAACTTTCTTAACACCACTCCTAACATTTTGAAGGGGGGAATGCGTAGGCATCTAGGCCTGACCAGTTCCAGTAGCATGGCGTCCACCGCTATCGCTCTCGGGTCTTCCACTAAGGAGCAAAAGTTCTCTATCCTTCTGGATAGGTAGGTGGCGAATAGGTCTATATGTGGACTGCCCCACAGGGACCACAGAGCTTGACACACCTGAATGTGAAGGGTCCATTCTGTGGGGAGAACTTGGTTTAACCTGCTTAGCCTGTCTGCTCTGATGTTCTTCTCTCCTTTCACGAATCTTGTGAGAAGAGTCACTTTCTTTCTTTGCCCAATACAACAGCTCTTTTGTTATATGGAACAGAGAAAGAGAGTGAGTTCCCCCTTGTTTCTTGATATAGGCCAACGCTGTGGTGTGTCCGAGTTGACCTGTACCACTTGACCTAACACCTGTGTCTCGAAGGCTTTTAGAGCTAGAAGAACGGCATAAAGTTCTTTGGAGTTTATATGCCAGTCTAGCTGATCCTTCCTCCATTGGCCTGATATTTCTTTTGTCCCTAGAGTCGCTCCCATCCCCATTCTCTGAAGCGTCTGAGAACAAGATTAGGTTTGGGTTCCGAACTTCTAGAGACAAGCCCTCGTTCTTTTCTAAGGGAAAAATCCACCACTTCAGATGATTCTTTACTTCCAGAGGAATACTGAAAGTGTCCGAAAGCTGTCCGTTCTTCCAACTCCAAATTCTTCTTAAGAAGAATTGAAGAGGGCGAAGGTGGAGTCTTCTAGCGAAATGAACTGTTCTAGTGAGGAAAGGGTTCCCAGAAGACTTAACCACTCCCTCACCGAACTCCGTTCTTTCTCTAGGAAGCTCGAGATTTTTTGTAATCCCCGAGCAATCCTTCCTGGGACGGAAAAGCCCGAAAACCCCGAGAATCCATCCGAATCCCCAAATAGACTAAGTTCTGACTGGGATCATCTGCGATTTCTCGAGGTTCACGAGTAATCCTAACGTCTTTGCTAGGTTCAAAGTAGACTGTAGGTCCTCCAAACACCGTTTCTCTGACTTGGCCCGGATTAGCCAATCGTCGAGATACATTGAGATGCGTATCCCTTCTAAATGAAGCCATTTGGCCACGTTCCGCATTAGATACGTAAATACCTGAGGGGCGGTCGATAGGCCGAAGCACAAGGCCCTGAATTGGAAGATTTGTCCTTGAACAACAAATCTTAGATATTTTCTTGACGATGGGTGAATTGGAACATGAAAGTAAGCATCCTGAAGGTCCAGGGATACCATCCAATCTCCATGACGTAGGGAAGACAGAACTGAAGCTGAAGTCTCCATGGAGAACTTCTTTTTCTCCACGTACCTGTTCAGGACGCTTACATCTAGGACGGGTCTCCATCCCCCCGAAGCCTTTGGAACCAAGAAAAGGCGGTTGTAAAACCCCGGGGAGAAAGGATCTTGCACTAGCTCTATAGCATTCTTGTCCCTCATCGACACCACCGTCTGAAGGAGAGTCTCGTTCAGTCCAGGGTCCTTGTAACTCGTCAACAAATCCTTTGGAGATGTTGCCAAAGGAGGTCTGTCTACGAAGGGAATGATGTACCCCTTCTGTAGGACAGACAGAGTCCAGGGATCTGCTTCTCTTACGGACCAGGCATCCAGAAAGTATTGAAGTCTGGCCCCTACCTGTGCTTGGAGGACATGGCTGCTATTTGCTCTTTTTAAAAGAGCGGAAGGAAGACCTCCCTCGCTTGTCGAAGGGTCTTCTCTCCGAAGTTGATCGAGTTGAAGGGGCTCCACGGAAAGGGCACCACTGGAGTCCGAGCCACCTTCTTCTGAGTCTTAACTGCAGGTCTACTTTTCTTTGTAGATTGTACAAGAAGGTCCTGCGTAGCCTTTTCCGACAAGGATCTCGCAACATCCTTCACTAAAGATGAAGGAAACAGATGTTCTGACCGAGGTCCGAATAATAAAGCGGACCTCTGAGAAGGAGAAACTCCTTTCGTTAGGAAGGAACTGTAAATAGATCTTTTCTTCAACATCCCAGATCCAAAAAGAGCCGCCAACTCAGAACCATCTTGCACAGCCTTATCCATGCAAGATAGGACACTGTGCAAAGTTTCTGGATCTAGAAAATCTGGCTCACTCGTCTTCTTAGCCAGCACCCCAAGAGACCAATCCAAGAAGTTGAATACCTCTAAGACGTGAAAAATTCCCTTAAGGTGCTGATCTAAACTCCGCCATACTCCAGGACGCCTTTGCTGAATTGAGAGACTGTCTTCTCACAGACTCTACAAGACTCGAGAAATCTGAATCTGCCGACGAAGGAGCATCAAATCCCAATCGCCTCTTCTGTCTTATACCAAATGCCTCTTTTCCCCGTCAGTTTGGAGGGAGGAGAGCAATAAACCATTCTCAAAGTTTCCTTTTTTGATAAAAGCCACGAATCTAAAGACTGGAGGGCTTTCTTCATTGAGATCGCCGGTTTCATCTTTAAGAAGCCGAGGATTTCGGGGTTTTTGTGCTCGAAAACAGAGATCTCGGCGAAGGAGGAGCTGCAGGACTAAGAGAATCCCGCAAACTCCTCTAGAAGTAACGAGGCTAAAACTTTATAATTGGAAAGTCCCTCGTTAGTTGAAACTTCTTCCTCAGAAATCTCTTCCAGTTCCAGGTTAGAAGGAGATCGCTCTTTCCTAGACCGATTCTCTATCAGGAGAAGCCGCTCCCGTGGGAGGCGTCCTGCTTCTTGCTGGCGTCAACCGCTTAGGAGCGTCCTCGGGCTTGCCTGACGACTCTCTCCTGAGAGGCGTCCTGCTTCTTGTTGACGTCTCGCGCCTCGAAGCGTCCTGGCTCTTGCCTCGCGCCTCGCTCCTGGGAGTGTCATGCTTCTGGCTGGCGTCAACCGCTTTGGAGCGTCCTGACGCTTGCCTGACGACTCTCTCCTGAGAGGTGTCCTGCTTTTTGTTGACGTCTCGCCGCCTCGTAGCATCCTGGCTCTTGCCTGGATCCTCGTTCCTGGGAGGCGTCCTGCTTCTGGATGGCATGACGCGCCTATCTTGACGCTCGCGCCTGGCTGACGTTTCACGTCTCGCAAACTTCGACGCTCTTGTCTGGCGTCTCGTGCCTGCGTTTGACAGGAGAACGGATCCTGCTCGGCCTATGCAAGGCTGGATGAATCCGATTCCAAATCAGAGGAAGACAAAATACTATGGCGAGTCTGAACCCTCGATAGCCTAGACTTCTTAATAGGCAGGAAATCGTCTTTCCCTCTGGAGGGTCTTTATACAGAACTCCCACAAGAGAAGTGATGGAATCCTGGCATAGTGCGAAGGATTCTTTTAGTCTCTTCATTATTGTCTACCCTCGGTTGTTTAATTACTGGATGGTCCTCCTCTTGAAAACGCTCAGGACTAGAAGTAATCCTGGGTTCATCCAAACGTCTCTTAAGGGGGCGAGAAAGATCCGCCGATCTCCACCCTCTTTTAGGTGAGGAATTCTCCGAGGAGGAGAAACACTCACGCAGAACGCTTTTTCTGTAACGTTCTTTGGCATTCTGTGGCGATACAGAAAATGCCGAAGGGACGTCTGACTGTTGGGGATCCTCCACAACCTCCTTACGGCTTTCGACATTCCTTCTCCTCTGGGCTTGGGAGCTTGAAAGAGGTCTAGGCCTGGGAGCGTTGTGAAGACAATCAGACGCCCCCTCCACTGCACTGGGGACACTTATATCACTATCCACAGCACTATAATTACTCGCTTACCTTCATAGGCCGCCATTTTGTTTCCATTTTCCGAAGACGCGGCTTTAAGATTCGCTATCTCAGATGCGAATCTGTGTGTTCTAATAAAGGAGCAGGTACATTAGATGGGGCATTAAAAGGAGAAGAGGGTATATTATTACTAATAACCCCGCTAGAACTAGATAAAGGTTTGGAAGAAGACCTCCTCACCCTGTTTCTTTCTAACTTCTTCACGTATGAGGTTAGAGATTTCCATTCTTCCTCACTCAAATCCTTGCATTCATTACAAGTATTACCAAAAGAACATTCATACATCCTGCATTTCCTGCAAATAGTATGAGGATCAATTGATGCCTTCGGCATCCTAACTTTACAACCCGCATTCACACACATTCTCACCACATTTCCAGAATCAGACATCATGTTGAACAATCCAAATCAAATTCCAAAAACGGTCCACAATCGCGTATGCCAGTACAATCAATGCAAATACGTCACCGAGAAGTCCAAACGAAGATCAATTGCGATGCAAAATACGAATCCAGCCGGAGATACCCACAACGATGTTGGCCCAAGGTTATGGCCGGGACAGAAAAAAAAAAAAAATAATGATTTAGAACATGGGGATGGTTCCTAGTCCTGCCACCCAGCGGCAGGTAAGTAGATCACCTGACCTACAGGTAGCGTGTGCGCGAAATTCGAATTTCTGTCGGACGACGGAGTCAAATAGCTAAGTATATATCTGCCAGGTAAGTTAAATGTATAAAACAAATATTTATTTTGTACAACCCCGCTTTTAAGACCTATTCACAGCCTCTTACTGGCAAAAGCAACGGCCGCCTGTGCGACATCAAGCACTCCTGCCAGCAGAAAACCTTGATACTGTCTCAAAAGGGAGGTTCATGTACGTATTTAGACAAACTCTTTAGTACAACTCTGCTTATAAGGCACATTTCCAGTTCCTTACTGACAAGGACAACGGCCGCCCGTGCGACAACAAGCACCCTTACCAGCAGTAAACCAAAAACCTGTCTCAAAAAAGGGGAGGTTTACGTACGATAAAAGACACAGTCTCTAGTACAGCCCATCCTGTAAGATAAACTCACAGTTCCTTACTTATCAAAGGCAATGGCCGCCTGTGCGACATCCAGCCGTTATGTAAGTAGAAACTTAGACCCTATCTCAAAGGTAAGGTTTTAGCACAATTAATTTTAATATTTAAGTTAAGGATCGGTATGCGTCCCAAGTCCCAGCACTGTATCCGCAGACACAAAAGGACCCAGAGAGAAGCACTTCTCATAGGTAATTCTAACATCTTTAAGATAGTGCGATGCGAATACCGAGTTGCATCTCCAATAGGTCGCATTTATAATGTCCTTCATGGACATGTTCTTCTGGAAAGATAACGATGTGGCCACAGCTCTTACCTCATGAGCCTTTACTCGTAGAGTCCTAAAGGAATCATCTGCACATTTGCTGTGAGCTTCCGTAATCACACTTCTGACAAAATATGCCAACGCATTTTTGGACATCGGTCTCTTCGTATCACGAACTGCGCACCACAAACTTTGTTTACATCCCCCTAACTCTTCTTTCTTTTTAAGATAGAACTTAAGAGCTCTAACTGGGCATAACGTTCTTTCAATTTCCTCTCCCACCAATGTTGAAAGACTTTTCACCTCAAAACTCCTTGGCCAGGGTTTAGAAGGGTTTTCGTTCTTAGCCAGAAATAGAGTTTGGAAAGAACAGATGGCTGCGTCTTTCTTAAAACCCACCCGAGAATCTAGGGCGTGGATTTCACTCGTTCTTATAGCCGTAGCTAAGGCTAGGAGGAAAATGTACTTTCTCGTCCAGTCTCTGAACGAGGCACGGTCGGGAGGTTCAAATTTTTCTGACGAGAGGAATTTGAGTACTATATCTAGATTCCAGCTTGGAGGAACTGCGGATATAGATTTAGAAGTTTCAAACGATCTTATTAGATCGTGTAAATCTTTATTTTCTGCCAAATTTAAACCTCTATTTCTAAACAATGTTGAGAGCATGCTTCGGTATCCTCTTATCGTAGAAACCGAAAGATGGGATTCCTCTCTAAGGAATAACAGAAAATCGGCTATATTGGTCACAGAGGTATCGGAGGAGGACAGTTTATTCTTCCTACACCATCTTCTGAACACATCCCACTTCGATTGATAGACCCGAATAGTTGACGATCTTCGGGCTCTAGCAATTGCTTTCGAAGCTTTGCTTGAAAAGCCTCTCGCTCTGACCAATCTTTCGATAGTCGAAAGGCAGTCAGAGCGAGAGCGGGGAGATTTTGATGGTACCTCTCGAAGTGGGGTTGTTTGAGAAGATCTATCCTGTTTGGAGGAGATCTTGGGTAGTCTACTGTCCATTCCTGTACTTCTGTGAACCAGTCTTGGGATGGCCAAAACGGGGCGATGAGAGTTAGTCTCGTCCCTGTTGATGCTACGAATTTCTTCATTACTACTCCTAGTAACTTGAATGGAGGGAAGGCGTAAGCGTCGAGTCCTGACCACTCCAGTAGCATGGCATCCACTGCTATCGCTCTCGGGTCTTCGACTGAGGAGCAGAAGTTCTCTATCCTTTTTTATAGGAACGTCGCAAATAAATCTATTTGTGGTCTTCCCCACAGGGTCCACAGACTTTGACAAACTTGCTCATGGAGAGTCCACTCCGTGGGGAGAACTTGGTTTGTCCTGCTGAGCCTGTCTGCTCTGACATTCTTTTCCCCTTTCACAAATCTGGTTAGGAGGGTAATGTTCCTCTCCTCCGTCCATGACAACAGATCTCTCGTTATCTCGTAAAGGGAAAACGAGTGCGTCCCCCCGTTTTTTTATATAAGCCAACGCCGTGGTATTGTCTGCGTTGACTTGTATCACCTGATTTTTCACTTCTGATTCGAAGGACCTCAGTGCCAGGAACACTGCATACAGTTCTTTGGCATTTATATGCCAGTCCTTTTGCTCTTTCTCCCATTTGCCCGACACTTCTCTTACTCCTAGAGTCGCTCCCCATCCCGTCTCTGACGCGTCTGAGAACAAGATTTGGTCTGGGTTCCGAACCTCTAGAGACACTCCCTCGTTCTTTTTTAGAGGGTGCAGCCACCACTTCAGGTGTTTCTTCGCTTCTATTGTAATAGGAAAAGTGTCCAACAGTCGCCCCTTTTTCCAAGTCCACGGTCGTTTTAGGAAGAATTGCAGTGGTCGTAGATGAAGTCTTCCTAGGGACACGAATTGTTCTAGGGAGGAAAGAGTCCCTAGAAGGCTTAGCCACTCCCTGGCTGAACTCTTTTCTTTCTTTAGAAAGGACGTGACTTTCTGAATCCCTTGAAGAATTCTTTCTTGGGAAGGAAAAACCCGAAAATCCCGAGAATTCATCTGAATCCCCAAATAGACTAAGTCCTGACTGGGGATCATCTGCGATTTCTCGAGATTCACGAGCAGTCCTAAAGATCTTGTCAAATCAAGTGTTTTCCACAGATCCTCCAAACATTGTTTCTGAGATTTGGCTCTTATCAGCCAATCGTCTAGGTATAATGAGACGTTTATGCCTTCCAGATGTAGCCATCTGGCTACGTTCCGCATCAGGTACGTAAATACCTGCGGAGCTGTGGAGAGGCCGAAGCACAAGGCCCTGAACTGGTAGATCTTTCCTTGTATCATAAACCTGAGATACTTCTTCGACGATGGGTGAATAGGAACGTGAAAATAGGCATTCTGAAGGTCCAGAGAGACCATCCAGTCTCCCCGACACAGGGCCGAAAGTACCGAGGCAGAAGTCTCCATTGAGAACTTCTTCTTTTCTACATAACGGTTCAGGATGCTCACATCCAAGACTGGTCTCCATCCTCCTGATGCCTTTGGTACCAAGAATAGGCGGTTGTAAAACCCCGGGGAGGAAGGATCCTTAACCTATTCTATTGCCTCTTTGTCCCTCATCGCTTTTACCATCTGAAGAAGTGTCTCTCTCAGAACAGGGTCCTTGTACTTTGCCGACAGTTCCTTTGGAGATTTTGACAAAGGTGGTTTGTCCTGAAAAGGTATAATGTAACCCTTTTCCAGAACTGCCAACGTCCAAGGGTCGGCTTCCCTTATTGCCCAAGCCCATACAAAGTATAGGAGTCTGGCCCCTACAGATGTTTGGAGGACTTCGCTGCTACTTAGATTTCTTGAAGGCCCGAAAGGAGGACCTTCCTCGCTTCTCTGCTGTCTTCCTCTTTGTTGGAGGGCGAGAGGTGGAACCTCTCCGAAAGGGCACAACAGGAGTACGAGCAGTCTTCTTCGTCACTGGTACTGCTGGTCTTGTTTTCTTGGTGGATTGAACCAAGAGATCTTGGGTTCCCTTCTCAGCAAGCAACTTTGAAATATCCTTTACCAAGTGAGAAGGAAAAAGGTGATCTGAGAGAGGAGCATACAAGAGGGCTGACCTCTGTGAAGGAGATACTGCTTTGGTTAGGAACGATCCAAACAACGATCTCTTCTTCACCACTCCCGATCCAAACAGGGATGTCAGCTCTCCCGAACCATCTTGTACTGCCTTATCCATACAGGATAAAATACTATGTGATGCTTCAGGTTCCAAAACGTCCGGTTCCTTGACCTTTTTGGCCAGCACTCCAAGGGACCAATCCAAGAAGTTAAATACTTCTAGTACATGGAAAAGTCCCTTAAAGTGCTGATCCAATTCTGACATGCTCCAATACGTCTTCGCTGAGATCAATGCATGTCTCCTCGATGCTTCAACCAAGTTTGAAAAATCCGCTTCTGCGGAAGATGGAAGCATAAGCCCCATTGCTTCCTCCGTCCTATACCATATTCCTCTCCTACCCCCCGAGCTTACATGGAGGAGAGCAATAAACTGTTTTTTGAGCTTCCTTCTTCGAGTTCATCCAATTATTTAAGGATTGAAGCGCCTTCTTCATTGATATGGCTGGCTTCATCTTTAAATACGAAGAGGACTTAGGAGTCTTCGTACTTGAGAACAGAGATCTAGGAGAGGGAGGAGCTGCAGGGCTTAGAGAGTCTCCATACTCTTGAAGGAGGAGAGAAGCCAATACTTTGTAATTAGATACACCCTCATTGTTCGGGGTTTCCTCCTCCAACACGTCTTCCAATTCCATCATAGAAGGTGAGCGAGCTCTTTTAAGAGAATCTCTATCTGGAGATCTAATTTCTTTAGGAGAGCTACTTCTAGAAGGAGAGAGACTAACAGATCTAGAAGTTCTCTCTTTCCTTTCCACTAATCTTTCCTGAGACATGGAAGTGGAAACTGTAACCTTCGAAGTACCAGGTTCCCTTTGTGGAGTTCGATTCTCCCTAATATGAGTAGAGCTTCCATTTGCAGGAGAATCACTATCAGAAGACACTATATGTCTAAATAAAGTTCTTTTGCTACTGCCTGGAGTTTCTCGCTTGTCTGGCTCTTCACGCCTGATTTGCGCTTCCTGTCTGGCTGGCGCCTCGCGCCTGGTTGGCTCCTAGCGCACGGCTGGCGCCTCGCGCCAGCTTCGCGCCTGGCTGGCGCATCGCGTCTGGCTAGCGCCTCGCGCCTGGCTGGCGCATCGCGTCTGGCTGGCGCCTCGCGCTTGGCCGCTTCATTTGAGAATATTTTCTTATCCTTGAATGGTTCTTCTCTGTTATCCGCTTCAACCGACTTTTTACGGTTATCATATTGATCTGAAGAGTAGTCATTTCCTGGCTCTTCGTGTCCAGATATTGGATTGCGCCTGGCTAGCGCTTCGCGCCTGGCTGGCGCCTCGCGCCTGGTTAGCGCTCCATGAACACGTAACTTTGCGGGTCTGTGAAAGATAGACGACACAGACGACTCCTCATCCGAAGAAGAAACTTCCTTTCTGGGAGGTTCATAATAAGGAGTCTTAGATTTCTTCACCGGAAGATTAGCATCCTTTCTTCTGGGAGGATCTCTGGATAGGACTCCGACCAGAGAAGCAATGGACTCCTGCATATCCTTTAATATTTTAGTTGTTTCATTCCTTTGATCGAAATGAGTGGAAGGAGAGCATACTTCCTCCATTTCCCACGACTTAGCGGGAGAAGGCATTCTTTTTGCTTTCTTTTTCTCTGTCGGAGAATTCTCCGAAAATCGTTCCGGACTCGAATTTATCCCAGTTTCTTCCCAGATCCTCTTCAGGGGACGAGAAAGATCCGCCGATCTCCATCCTCTTTTAGGGGAAGAATTTTCAAATGAAGAAAAACATTCACGGAGAACGCTTTTTCTAATGCGTTTTTTGGCAGTCTGCGTTACAGATTCTGCCGAAGAGACGTCTGACTGGTGGGGATTCTCCACAACCTCCGTACGGCTTTTGACATTCCTTCTCCTCTGGGCTTGGGAGCTTGAAAGAGGTCTAGGCCTGGGAGCGTTGTGAAGCCAATCAGACGCCTCCTCCACTTCACTAGGGACATTCACATCACTATCCACAGCACTAATATTTTGTTTACCTTCCATGACAGCCATTTTACGCTCCATTTTCATAAGAGCTGCTTTAAGGCTTGCAATTTCCGAAGCAGATTCCGTAGGATCTGCATTCAGAGAAGGTCCTGAAATATTAGAAGGAGCATTCATCATGTTAGAAGAGGGTACAAAATTACTCACCAAGTCACTTGAAGAAAGAGAGCTAGGCTTGGTTTTGGAAGAGGACTTCCTTAACCGGTCTTTCTCTAACTTATTTAAATAAGAAGTTAGAGACTTCCACCCTTCAGCACTCAAACTCTCACATTCACGACAAGTGTTATCGATAGAGCATTCATACTTCCTACATACTCTACAGACAGTGTGAGGATCAACCGAAGCTTTCGGCATCCTCACCTAGCACCCTTCATTCACACACACTCTCACTACACTTCCAGAGTCAGACATCATGATGAAAAAATCCAAAACAAAATCCAAATAACGGTCCACAATAGCGTATGCCAATCCAACAATCCAAATACGTCACCAAAAGGTCCAAAAACGAAGATCAATTGTGATTCAAAAACGAAATCCAGCCGGAGATACCAACAACGATGTTACCAGTATGGCCAACAGAAAAAATCTGATGGAAAACGGGAATATTTCCTATTCCTGCCACCCAGCGGCAGCGCGGTGGATCACCTGACCTACCTGTAGTGTGTGCGCGAAATTCGAAATTCTGTCGGCGCGACGGAGTCAATAGCTAAGTATATATCTGACAGGTAAGTTGAATGTATAAAAAAATAAGGTCCTAGGATGAGGTAAAAGTTTCTCCGTGCGGGACAAATGGACTTTGAGAGCTCGCACGGGACAAATGGACTTTGAGAGCTCGCACTGGACAAAGTCGCATTTACGACTCATCACCTCTTACGATATCCTCTGATGATGAAACTAAATGCTCTCGGAAGAGGAGTCAATTCCAACTCTGACTTTGCCAAAAATTCTGGCAAATATGAGAGAAAAATATCCTGTCCCAAAAAGATACCATTCTTGCCACTGCCTGAATCTCCCCAATCCTCCTTGCTGTCGCGAGAGCGATAAAAAACAACACCTACTGGTCGCAAGTTCCGGCAGGTAAAACCTGAATGTGCTACTAAGCATTGACCTGTACCCAACAATCGTTTAATACGATAACTTCTTTTCCTCCCTCAAGAAAAGGAGGATATCTGCCACCTAAGCAATCGTCAGACAAGAAATGCTACGTCCCTCCTTCTGGCACCAGCTACGGTACATGGCCCACCTAGGTTGGTATAATTTCCTTGTTGACCTTCTCAAACAGAAAGACAGTTGGCGAGCCACTGCCTTAGAGAGTCCCAAATGATGAGTTGCTTGCTGGACAGTCTAAACAGCTAGCTTCAGTAAGCAGAGATTCTGGTGGAAGTAATGGAAGTGTGGCTGTCCGAGATCTTTCCTATCTGGAAGGAGTACTGGAGCTTATGTCAACATTTCCAGAGGGTCTGGAAACCACGGTCTTTGGGGCCAGAAGGGGGCTATCAAGGTCATCCATGTGTTGGTACTGCTCCTGAGTTTGACTAGCACTTGATGGATTAACCTGAAAGGAGGAAAGGCATTCACCTGAAGGTTGTCCCAAGAGTGCAGCATTTTATCCATCCTGCACAACATTGGGTCTGCTACTGGAGGAAAGTACACTGGAAAGTGGAAGTTCAATCTCATGGCAAAGAGATCCACAGTCGCTGGCCACCTCCTTAATAGATGTTGCACCTCTTCCTGCACCAGAGTCCATTCACCCCCGAGAACTTCTTGCGAATGACTCACTGCATCTGCCAAGACACTGAGTTTCCCCAACAGAAACTGAGGGATCATGGAAACCCTGTGGTTCTCGCACCAATGAAGAACTCTCTGAGCTATGTTGTTTAGCACTGCCGATCTCGTTCCTCCCTCTTTTTTTGGGTACAACACAGCTGTGATGTCGGAAAAGAGAGCTACCGCCTTGTCTCTTACTTGTTCTGAAAAACAACTTAAGAGCCTCTACCACTGCTCTCAACTCTCAAAAATTTATGAACTCCTCTCGATCAAGATCCCTCCAAAGACCGCTGGTCTAAGCTTCCTCCAGGGTTGCACCCCAACCCCGATCTGAGGCATCTGTATACAGATGAACGTCTGGGAGAGGGTAGTCCAATCTTATGCTGTTGGTCAGATGATGTTCTTCTGACCACCAACGATGATCCTTCAGGCAAGAATCGTCCCCGGTTACCACTGCATTCTCTTCCTGAAAGTCCCAGCGATTCCTGAGACACCTGCAGAGAACGCATCCAGAGACGAGATCCTGGAACTAGAAGTGAGAGGGAGGACATTCTTCCCAACAAGCTCTTCCACTCGCTCACTAGTTGAGCTCTGTCCAACATGGATATCTCTAGTTGCCGCAGGACCGCAAGAACCCGTTCCTGTGTCTGAAAAACCTTCAAATAATGGGTCTGAATTTCCATCTCCAAACAAGTCTTCACTTGAGTTCTAATAAGAGAGCTCTTGTCGAAACTGTCATGTATTCCTAAAGTTTAACATAAATCCAGTAAGAATTCCCTTGCCTGAATTACCTCATCTACCAAGGAGGCCTGGACCAACCAATCGTCGAAGTACTTCCTCATTGAGAATCCCCGACGATGCATTATCCCCCGAAATAGGAGACATTACCCTTGTGAATACCTGAGGTGGCAGCTGTGGTCAGACCGAAGCAGAGGACCTTGAACTGGAATGTTCCAGTTGGACCTAAGAAACACAGGAACCTCCAGGATTCCTGGTGAATCAGAACCTAGAGATATGCACCCTTGAGGTCAATTGAAACCATCCAATCATCTCTCTGAACTGACCGCAGCACCGACTGCCAGGTTTCCATGTGAAACTTTGCCGAAACTACCAGTCAGTTGAGACCTGAAAGATCTATAATGGGTCTCCAAGACCCTCCCTGCTTTTGCAATAATGAAGATCTGGCTGTAAAATCCCAGAGACAGAGGAGCAGGCTCTATTGGTCCCCTCTCCAACAAGAATTGGATCTCTGCCACTAACGCTATCCTTTGATGGATGACAGGGAATAACTAGAAATAGGATCAAGACCTCCTAATGGTACGGGCAAGGGAAACACCTATCTCCGAAAACCCTTCTTGGATGACGAAGGCTTTGAAGAAGGGACAGAAGCCAAACCCTCAGAAGTGAAGCCTTCTTTGGCAATCTTACAGGTGACTTGGAACCAGATCGTTTACCTGGAGATGACATCCCAGATCCTTAATGGGATCTTGATCCCTGAGCCGCAACATGAATCATGGCTTGCTGTGACTCTACTGCCAAGGACAAAACATGAAATTAACCATAGCAGAAACATCCTCCTCCCCAAACAAACTGTTGCAGAGCACAAAGGGCGCTCTCAACAGAACCCTCTTATGAATATCAGGATAGTGTGGAGGCAGACGATTCAGAAAGAAGTCCCTTCTCTTCTTACCAAAGAACATGGTGCAGCCAACCAAAATATAATCCTGATATGCCAACCCCCTCGAAACCGAAGTGATGAGGTTGTCAAACAGAACCAGATCTGAAGACGAATACCCATCCTGCTCCAGAAACCCCCTCAACCCCGACAACATCCACACAGAGTGGGACAAAGCCTCTGACTGGCTGCAGAAAAATGTCCTATATACAAAATGTGACTGCTAGCAACCTGTTTGACGAAGGAACTCAAGCAAGAGGAGCCTCAACTGATTCATTGAGTGGAACTCTGATGCTGGAAGAAGGGTTACCCGCTATCCTGTAAAACGCCTTCCAATTAGGAAGCAAATTGAATCCTGCTTACCCAACCCAATGAGCGATCCTAACCTAGTGTCCACCTCCAACCAGACCAGCTTACTAAATGTTTGAGAAACTGCTGGCATGGTAGAGTACAGCATCTCAAACTTTGCCTGATTCGGTTGAACAGGCTCGGGTAAAGAGCATGGATGAAATCCACCATCCGCTTGTATTCGCTTTCATTAGCCAGAGAAAATACAACCTCTGGTACTGGCTCCTCCTCTTCCACAGAACATTCTCTATCAGGCTGGTCCAACCGAATAGGAACCGGAAAGCAGACAGGTTGAACACCTGTAAAAGCTACACTTAATGACCCGGGACCCGCTACCCCTGGGTGCACTAACACAACACCTAACATACCTAATCCCATCACCCACAAGCCAACCACACTCGGTTGCGCAAACCCCACACCAACTAAGGACGATGAATCAACAGCTGAGCCAGCCACAATCAACTGCACACACCACACACCGTTCAGCGACATTGACGCAACACCTGAGCCTACTGTACCTGGGCGAACAACACCAGCACCTAAAAGCGGAGAAGCTGCAATACCTGGTCCACCAAAACCAGGCTGAACCAACAACCCAATTGGACGTGTATCCGGAGCAGACGTTACATTGATAAATGGAAAGAACATTGCACACCTTAGACGGCAGAACCAACAAACTTCCAGGGAAAGTTGAGAAGGAAGTTGAAGACAGAGGGAAACAGGAAGAAGCCACAATCGGAGTAACCACTGGAGCACCCACTGCCGAAGTTGGACAGGTGGAGAACATACCAACCAGAACTGCACTCAAAAGGTGCTCTACAGGCATGCTACATACAGTAGTGCCTCAGGATACGAAATTAATCCGTTCCCAAGCGGCCTTCGTAACCTGATATTTTTGTATCTCGAACCACGTTTTACATATAAATTGCCTCATTCGTTCCAAGCCCTACAAAAACACTACAGTAAATTTTATAATAATGCTAAATTGACCAATAAACAATGAAATACAACAATTTGGACCATTCAATACCTAACATAAACTATAACATACCTGTAAATAAAGTGTATTAGTGTACATGGTACAAGAAATGCTGTACGTACATATGTAGTAAAATGTGGAACCTTACCTTTCGAGTGAGGCGATCTCTGAAAGTGGCGACAGAGGAGGAGAACAAAGGGCAGAAAACATGAACACTTAACTTTATGAAACATTAAAAAATGGCAGAAAATATTAACACTAAACTTTACGAAACACATTAACAAATGGCAGAAAACATTAACACTTAACTTTACAAAAAACTTAAAATTAAATTTTTTTCTTTCTTTTTTTATTTTTAAATTTTGTTACTTTTTTTTTTTTTTTTTTTTTTTTTTTTTTTTTTTTTTTTTACAAAATTTCTATTTCTTCACCACTTTCAACTTTCTGTTTTTTCGTATCACTTGGATCTCCCTGTTTGCTTACTACTATTAAAGGCCTCTTTAAAAATAACTATCCAAGGGAAATTGCTTCTGCCTGCTTTTCAAAATGTTCCTGAAACGACTCAGGCAAACGTCATCGAACTGCGCAAGCCTATGACCTGTGTAAGCCTTTTCGGGGTGTTTCTTGTCTACAAATGATTGCACTTTATGAAAAGCAGCTAGAGCATCCTTAATTTCTGCCATTGTCATAGGGTCCTCCTCCTCCTCCTTGCTGCTGCTAGAGAACTCTTCTTGAACAACATTATGTTGCATGGCCTCCAACTCCTTCAGGTCATCCGTCGTAAGCTCCTCTCGGTGCTCCTCGAGAAGGTCATTGATGTCGTCCTCATCGACGACCAGCCCCATGGACTTGCCGAGTGCAACGATCTCGTCAAGATCTGGTTGTGAAACAGTTTCAGGATCGTCAACTGTTCCTGAATCTGCATCAGCTTTGCCCACGTTGAATCCCTCGAAGTCTCGGGTGGATACGGCATCAGGCCAGAGTTTCCCCCACGAAGAACTCAAGGTTCGCCTTGAAACCTCCTGCCAAGCTTGATCGATGGGTCGGATGCATATCATGATATCGAAATGCTCCTTCCAAAATTCACACAAGGTGAGGTTTGTGGTATCAGTGATGTCGAAAGATCTCTTGAAAAGTTGTTTCGTATACAGCTTCTTGAAGTTCGATATCACTTGCTGATCTATGGGCTGGAGGAGAGGGGTGGTGTTAGGCGGAAGATAAAGAACCTTGATAAAAGAATACTCCACTAGGATATCTTCCTCGAGGCCAGGAGGGTGAGCAGGGGCAATGTCCAACAACAGCAGACATTTCAGAGGGAGGCGCTTCTTTTCCAAGAATTTCTTCACTGTTGGGCCGAAACACAGATTTACCCACTCGGTGAACAAAAGTCTCGTTACCCAGGCTTTCGCATTAGCCCTCCACATCACCAGAAGCTTCTCCTTTAGCACTTTGTGGGCCTTGAAGGCTTGAGGAGTCTCCGAATGATACACAAGTAGGGGCTTGACCTTACAATCCCCACTAGCGTTGGAACAAAGTGTGAGTGTAAGCCTGTCTTTCATAGGCTTATGCCCGGGTAGCTTCTTCTCTTCCTCCGTGATGTACGTCCGATGAGGCATTTTTTCCAAAAAAGGCCAGTCTGGTCACAGTTGAAGACTTGCGGAGAACTGTAGCCTTCCTTGATCGTCATCTCGTCAAACATCTTAATAAAGACTTCTGCCGCTTTCGTGTCCGAGCTGGCAGGCTCCCAATGCAGCACAACCGAATGGATGCCAGTCCATTTACAGAATTTATCAAACCACCCCCAAGAAGTTGAAGTTTGGGGTCAGTGTTGATGTCTCTTCTCCTCCATTGTCTTCGGCCTGGGAAATCAGATCACCGAAAATAGCACTGGCCTTCTGGCCAATTGCCGTCTCAGTTATCGTATCGCCAGCGATTTCTTTGTCTTTAATCCTTACAAGAAGCAGCCTCTCCATTTCATCATGCACGTGGCTCCTCTTGTTAGACAAAATAGTCACGCCCTTGGAAGGTATAGCTGCTTTGATGGCTTCCTTCTGCTTAAGGATGGTGCCTATCGTTGACGGATTTCGGCCGTATTCCTTGGCGATCACACTCAACCGCATGCCAGCTTCATAATTTTTAATTATCTCCATCTTAGTCTCCAAAGAAAGCATCCTCTTCTTTCCGTGAACTTCGGCAACATTCTTGGGACCCATGGCTAATCAAATTAATTAAGTTCACACACAACACGATAAAGTCGTACAAGTAGAAAGCGAAATCACTAACAGGAATTTACGTTAACTAACAAAATACGCATATGTGAACGAAAGAATTCCATGTGCGTACGATAATGCTAGTGCAACGAAGTGGCCAAACGACGCCTTTACATAGAGGCATGATGGGATAGATGCTAACCAATAGGAGAGCAGGATCTTATGGTGGTGACTAGCATCAGGAACCAATGGGAGAGAGGGAGGATGGTGGCGAGTCTACAGAGTTAGAGGCGTGCGAGTTTTAAAATTGTTCTCGGCGGTCCGGGCGAATCTCGGACTTTACAGTACACCCTTTCTTAACCTGAATTATTTTTTTATGCAAAAGCAAAAAAATCTTCGTCTTTGCTTTCGTAACTTGGATTTCTCGTAAGTAGGGACTTTCATATGTCAAGGTTCCACTGTACTGCAGAACCCATCAGAATTGCTGAATGAAGATTACTATCTACTCTGGTGAAAGGAGATGTTGCAGATACAAACAGTACCATTACTTTTGACAATGGAGCCACTGAATCACCCATAACAGAAGCCCCCACATGAACCCCAACGGAGACAATACTTCTAAACCCATCATAGGATGAAAATACGGCTTTGCAGAAGGTTCCCCAACCACCTGAGAAGCAAGTAAACTAGAAGAAGTCTGCAGAACTACCTGACCCAAGGAAGGTGCTAAGGTAAAAAGCATAAAAACAGGCTGAGCGAGCAAAAACTCCGAGATGCCCTCTGAAGAGTGACCAGAAAAAGCTGATTGTGTAAGGAACTTAGAAGAAGGTTTAGAATGCAAAGTGGGAAGAGAAGGATCAGAGGCAGCAGTAGAGGCCATAGTTTTTAGGAAAAGAAAATAAACTGACTCTGTTCCCCCTTGATAATCTTGGTAAATCTCATTAGTAAACTCAGGAAAATTCTGCAATACGTGATCAAAAATATTGGAAAAACCAACTCAGCCAAATTAAAACTCTGGTCCCCAGAATTACCACCACCAAAAGACAACCCAAACTTATCCACCGAGGGAAAAGGAACCTTTGAAGATGAAGGAGTACTATTCAAAATCTCAGCTTCTGACACACGAAAACAAATCCACGCTCCCACCTACAGACTTAGAAGCCCTCTGTCGGTGAGACTTAGAAGCAGGAAATAAAACTTCAGATGGATCCAAGGACAAACTCGTCATACTATGAACCAACACTGAACCCAACCTCGAAGAAACCTTCCCCTTCAACTTCTCTTCCTGCACACTACCTAAGCTGTTATCCCTACTTGTCTGTGTCTGAGCTAAATCTAAATCAACCTCAGAACTTACAACTTGAGGTGAAAAGGGGAATTCTGCTGCCAACAATGGCTGCTCCGTGCTGCGGGGCTGGCAGATCCTACCTTCAAGGCTTGTGGATCTCCATGACCTCCAGCACCCATTAGGGCTGGTTCTGGAACAGGTAGGGGGGCTGAAAGAGAATCATTAGAATCACTTATACTATCACTTCTATCCTCACTCTCGGTTAATTTGCTCATCAAATTAGAAAATAAACTTGACATACCATCTGATAGCCTTTCCTTTAACTTCCTAAACAACTCTGATTCTAGGACTTCTTTATCCACTGACTGAACTTCTACCGTTGATTCTACCCTAAGTTTGCTCTTGGAAGCTAAGGATTTCCTGTGCTTAATGTAATCATGCGTTTGCTCTACCGATCAATCCCTACATTCTTCACACCTTTTGCTGATGCTATACAGAACTTTCCTACAAGTAATACACAGAGAATGTCATTCATGTTTGAGTGCACTCATCCTCTGTTTGTAGGACTGATGAGCGCCAACATCTTCAACAGCAGATTGCTTGGACTCTGTGGCAGTTGAAGAGGCAGAAGTAGAAACATTGGCTGATGACGTTTCCTTATGTACCTTATCCATCTCCAGTATAATTACGGAGCCAAGTCAAAACCAGGAGAGAAGTTCCAAAATCCAAGTGAAAACTTACAAAAAACCAGAAGTGTAGACATTAATAAAATCCTAAGGTTGTAATCCAGTATCCAAAAAACAATATATTAAGTGGGGCTAAAGACCAAAACGTTCGCCTGATGTCGGACCACGTCCACGCAGCACAATGAATTAATAACAATTGAGGAGGTAGGCCTCTGGCAGCTGGTATTTGCAGCAGTGTCGCCAACAATACCACAGGTTAGTCAGTACACCAATTTCACCTCCAGCATTGGTACCGCTGACAGTTAAATATCCAACCTCTAGCTTGTAATAAAAGTTATCATTTCTGTAAAATTCTTATAACAAAATCCCTAGAGACAAGATGAGAATTGAAACCAGAAGACCCAAACAATTTTTTAATTGTGATGAGTATTCCTAGGAAGTATTATTATGGCAGTAAATAAAAAAGCAATAAGAAGATACAGATAAATGTATTAAAATAAAATGCGAACAGAGTACGATACAAGTACCATCCGACTTACAACCTGCTCGACATACAACCACTCATATTTAAAACCGTGCTTCTGATGGCAGGGCTGGCCAGTCGATGCATAAGAGCATATGCTGTATGACAGTTGATCACCGAGTTACTTGGTAATGCGCCATCTCAGGAGAGCTCTCTTATCACTCAAGGAGCATCAGTGTGAGTTACCTTGCCCTACCAGCAGCATCATACGGTATTAACTGCACTGCAGACTGAATTGCAAACCGATTTATGTTAAAACTGACTTCCGACATGCATGCAAGAACCTAACCCCATTGTAACTCTATGCCTTCCTGTACATAATATACATTACATAAGTGATTAAACTATATCAGTAGAAATACATTAACATAAAAAATTGACATAATGATTGTACATTACATTACAGTACTATGTAGGTATTTTATATAGCAAAGGTTTCATATTATCCCCTACCCAGTATGTCAGCCACTTTCTAAGGTTCTACTTACATCCATTTTGACATACAACTTGTTGGTTAGATCAAAGCTCGGTCATAAATAGGATGGTACTTACATTAAGCAGAGCTGATAAACATACATGAAAGAGGTACAATAAACAGCATAAGTAGCAAGGCTGGGAAATTCAGCAAAAGTGAATTCCAAAATGGAGAAACCATGAAATGCACTTTGGTTTGAAAATATTTAAAAATGATTACTACATGAATCCATATTTTTTCATACAAAGTCATAATTCATACTGAGTCTTGAATATCCCCAAACAAATACTTTCTTATATACCTTGAAAACAGGAGGGCAAGGAACAACTGTTCATACATTTGTGCCATGGACCAATCAGTAAATGCTAACTACTTTCCTAGTAATTTATGTAGCACGCATGACAGTGAGAATAAGGGAAAAGAGGTGTTTTCAACATGTGACTGATGGTCAAAAAGTTAAACAGCCCAGTTTTGAGCGTCCCACTGATCCAGAGTTGCACTCTGGGTCTGTACAAGTAAGGTGCTCAAGTTCAATCAGCTCTCATGGGGTATACTGTGCAGTGTCACACCCAGAGTGAAGCTGAAGTTTGCACTTGCTGAGTTGTTAAAACAGCTAAGATCAACTAACCATCCAGGTGATATGAGATTGTACTGCTTCTTCCACCACTGGTAACACTTGACCTAGCATATCACTGTTGTAAACAGGTATAACCTCATCACCTTATGCATGACATTCCTGAGATTAAGGGGGCCGGCCGGCTAATGCCATTCTTTAAGGACAGGACTTTGATATTCATACCACTTAATAAGGTGACTTGGGACCTCTCCAAACCGCATATGATTTTCGCCTCTGACCTTCGGTTTTGTGACGCCAGGGCGATTTATCCCGAAAATAACCATATTTCAAATTCTATCTCCTCCCTTGATATTTAATATTAAGACCTCGGATTACTACCATATATAGACATGATGTAGACCTCCAATCAAATGAGAAGTTTTTTTCTAAAAGTCATTTTTTTGCTAGATATGAATTTTTCATTATGGTAAAAAAAAAATAAACCCTATAAATTAGGAAAAAAAAATTTATAAAAAAAAAAAAAAAAAAAAAAAGACGAAACAAAAATTGGAAAAAAGGGCTTCATTTGATTGTTCTATAACGTCTTTCTGAGTTATATACCAAATTCCAATGTTATAGCTTTAAAACTAAGTGCGAAGATAGATTTTGAAGGTCAATAACTATAGTTTTGAGATACGGGCGTTCAAAGTTTTTCTTCGTATTTTTATAATGGCAATGTTAATAAATAATGATTATTATGAATGTATATTTCTTTTTTGTGCGTTAATAAACCAAAACTATTTTATTTATCATAATTTAATCATAAATGATGATCCCTTTGCTCATATATCGTAGCTTGGGGCACTGCGTCAGGCAAGACGGGGCACTCCTTCCTACGCAACTCTCTCTCTCTTCTTCACTAACTCTGTTTATTACAGCGAATTTTCTTCTTCTCTATGTTACCTAGATGTTTTCCTAGTATTTTCCGTTTTGCCATGATGAAATTCTTGCCGAAACAAAAATAAACAACGTAAATGCAAGAGAATGTCAAGAGGTGAAATTCGAAGTTGTACTATCTTTTTACAAAGACAATGTTAATAAATAATGATTATTATGAATTTCATATTCCTTTTTGGGTATTAATAAACCAAAACTATGCTACTTATCATAAATTAAGATCCCTTTGCTCAAAAATCGTAGCCTGGGGGACAGTGTGACGTGTGCTTCAGGCAAGACGGCCGCGTTTACTTACTATGCACCCCTCCCTCTCTCTCTTCACTAACTACGCTAATATCGCATATACAGTGGACCCCCCGTATTCGCGTTCTCCAGATTCGCGGACTCGCACATTCGCAGATTTCTCTGGGGAACGTTTCCCTGCATTATTCGCGGAAAATTTGCGCACTCGCGGTATTTTTCTATGATAAATCACAAATTCCTGGTTTTTTTTGATGAATTTCATCATAAAATGCACTTTTTGTGATAAAAAACTATTAAAAAACCAAGTAATGAAAATTTTTATTTGAAAAATAGTGGGTTTTTCTGAGTTTTTAACTAACAAAATAGGCTGTTTTAGCATTTTGTTCATAGGGGTTCCAAACATTCGCGGGTTCTAACTATTCACGGGGGGGGGGGGGGGGGGGGGGGGGGGTGGGGGGGGGGGGGTCTGGTACGCATCCCCCGCGAATACGGGGGGACCACTGTATTATGATATTCTGTAATCATATTAGAGCGAATTTTCTTCATCTTTATATTAGCGAGATGTTTTCCTTGTCTTTTCCTCACTGACATGATGAAATTCTTGCCGAAACATAGATAAGCATATGTAAAATGCAAGCGAATGTCAGAGGTGAAACTCGAACGTGTAGTCTACTTGAAGTCTCTGCTCCTACTGATCATGGTTGACGTTGAACTCGCCTCTGCACCCACGGAATCTCTACAGATGCCATTTCTCACAATTTCTTTGACAATAATTATCAAAATTTACGATAACAGAAGACATATTGCATTTTCTTGTACGGATGAATGTTTTAGGCTTATCGAGTTATGTTTACTAATTACCCTGTAACTACAAAAGTAAGAGGAATTTTGACGAAATATTTTGTATACGTATTCTTAATTGCCATATGAAGCTCATGAATTTTTTCATGACTGCATTTTTCGCCCTATACCACCATATATAGGGGTTCCGGCCGGCCCCCTTAAAGGTAGAAAAAATGAAATGTCATATCCTAATACCACCAATGCCTACATAAGCTACAGGATGATCAGTCTTAGCCAGAACGATAAGGAGTCTTGAAGACACCTGTGATTATACATCAGTTTAGTCAGAATTATTTCATTTTTACTGTTACTGTTATTTTCTGCATTGTCGAAATATTGTGGATGTCCAATGTATGGGAAGCATATGGTTGATTTTAGGTGTCTCTTGATGTATTTAAGCTGTGTTGTGACAGCATAGAAGACAAGATGGCGGCGGAGTCGGGTGGAATGTAAACAAAAACAGTGGCGAGGGAGACGTGTGAGGGTTGTTTGGTTGGTAGGAGAGAGCTCTCTGTCTGATAGGATTTTTGGGTTGTGGAGTAAATTCCTCTTCGATGTTTAGTTCTCTTCAAACAGAAGTAGATGGCCCTCACCAAAGTATATCTTTTGAATCCTTGCAGGAACAGACAGGATTATTATGACAAACAGAACAGTGTTGTATTCTTAACTACCGGCTGTCTGAAGTACTATGACAAAATCTGGCACAAAGGGCAGACCTTTGGAAGAACAACCTCTGGCCAGAACAAATGAGACTTACTAACTCATCTAGAATGTATGAAGGGTAAAAGAAATGCTGCCTTTACCATTAAAATTCAATCAAATTACATAAAACAAGACAGATCCCTCTTAATCAGAGGATATTTCTTCAAGGTAGATCCCATTCAAAAAGGCAAAATAGCCTCCCAAAATAAAAGTGGGGTTGACAGTCAGCTGAGTGGGTAGTTTCCCCACTCCTAGCCTACCCTGCTGATAATTTACCTTGTTACAAGGTTTAACAACAAAAATCACTGTCACATAGGATAGTTCTAGATGAATTAAAGTTCATTATCAAAGGAGCAATAGCAAAATGAAAAACCTAATGCAGTACTAGTTTGCAGAGGACCAACCATGGATAAACCCAACACTTACATCTCTGCTCAAACTATCAATCAATTTGCCAACTTAGTTGATAAATAGTACACTAAAAAATACTAAATATGGCAAACAAAGACAAATCTTTAACAAAATATACCTGAAATTACAAATTACACAAGAGATTACAACAATGAAGTCAAAATAATAGTTAATATAATTCATGATCAACAGGGAGATGGTAATAAGCTCTAAGTACTGACGGTTATACAGTAACTAAACATAATTTAGGAAACAACATTTTTCAAAATCAACAGATTGGACAACAAAAGAAGTTTAGATGGAAATGAACTAGTGAATAAATCAATGCTAAAGAAAAAAAAAGCTTTACTTGATATACTAAGGAAAAAGGCTGGGGATATTCTTACACTGACAAACAAATTATGAGTAGCCAGTATTTACTGTTGGGTTCAAGTTGTGCCAACACAACAGTTGCCCTTGGCTTTTACATATTCTTAAAGAAAAAAAAAAAAAAAGTGTCTACAGGCATTCATTACCCTGATGAGGGCTCAATATGACTGAATGGTTTGTGATGAAACAAAGTAATAATATATCTTCAATAATTATCTCTTAGCTTCTCTGTTCTTACCTCCTGATGCACTATTAGCCTCCTGACCCTCTACTTCTCCTAGAGAACCACCGGTGCATTCATAAGTTATACGGCGAAACACCTAGAAATTGAGTAAAATATAGTAGCAATATATACATACAGTGGTACCTTGTTTCTTACGTTGAACTTTCCATTTTTTAACAAAATTTTCAAGAAAATTTTGTATCATTTTTTGAACAAATGCTCGCGCTTAGAACTGACTGATTATCTAGTTTATACTTGTATTGACGGCCTACTGCATCCTACAAGAAAAACTGTATTAAATTTTTTTCATTTACAAAATATAGTTTAATGTATAAATAAGTTAGAAACATTTAATATGAAATTTAGCTTTCAATATTAAATTTAGCATAAAAGATGTATAAAATCATACGTAACCCCTGTGATGTTACACCCAGCTGACTTGAGACTGAATGAGGGAGCGTTAATATGTTGAGGAGAAGAGGAGAAGAGAGAGTTAAAATATTACTGTATGTATGTAAAAGCATTAACAATTCAAATAAAAAAGGAAATTTCACAATAAATTTAATGTTATGAAAAAATATGAAAAAAATCAAAACAATAAAAAAAAAGGTCTTAATTGGGCCAGTGCACTTAGTGAGAGTGTCTAGTTGAACAATATTAACAAAATGGTAAATGAAAGAACAAAGCTTTTCACAATAAAATTTACCATAAACAATTAACAAAGTCATTTGTCACTGCAGTGATGCACGCTAACTTGAGGTAGAGGGAGGGGGCGTTTATATTTTGAGGAATAATGGGTGAATGATTTTAAGTTATTGTGCGCCATGATATTGTTGAGGGGAGAAGAAGAGACAGTAAAATCTTTAGTGTAATATGTACGTAAAAGCAGTACCAATTCACATAAAAAATACAATGATATTGTTATGATACAATAAAGTTTTGTACATACTTACCCGGCAGATATATACAATTAATGGCCTGCCCAGCCTCTCCTCAGGAGACAGGTGGAAGAGAAAATCTGATTAGAAAACGGGAATGGTTCCTAGTCCTGCCACCCAGCGGCAGGAGAGGGCTGATCACCTGACCTACCTGTCGCGTGTGCCGCGAGTTTTGAATTCTGTCGGGACGTCGGAGACTATAGCTAAGTATATATCTGCCGGGGTAAGTATGTACAAAACTTTATTGTATCATAACAATATCATTTTTGTACATGCAACTTCCCCGGCAGATATATACTTAGCTGATTGGCACCCTTGGTGGAGGGTAAGAGACAGCTAAATACTATATATAATAAAAAACAGGAAAACAACATATGTTGTAGGCATAAAGAAAAAACCTTGGTTCCTACCTGAATAGGCAGAAGACTTCATGGATACTGTCTATGAGTCTGCTTGCCTCAAGAGCTTCGGCAAGGATGAGACCTGTGACCGATAGCCCTTCTGGATCTTGTCAATGGGGGCTGGCCCACTTATTTGACAGAGCCTTCTATTGGATCGTGCCAATGGGGGCTGACCTACTTACATGGCAGAGCCTTAACCTGTATCATATCAATGGGGACTAGCCCTCTTACATGACAGAGCTTTAGGTACCAATATACAACAAGGAGCACAACAGCCAATCCCGACCACCTGACCACACTGGCACTGATAGAGCTAAGATTTGAAAGGGGTACACTTCCAATACCCTTTTCCAATCAACCTTAAAAACACATCACAAACCGTTAAAATGCCTAACATAAACTAAACTAAATAGGATTAGCTTCAGCTCCCTGTCCTAGCAACGAATCCTCAAATACGTATGCTCCAAGTGAAAAGCACTTCTCGTATGTCACCGGTATGTCTCTCAAATAATGAGATGCAAATACTGAATTACACCTCCAGTAGGTAGACTCGACGAGAGTCTGGAGAGACAAGTTTTTGTGAAATGCCAAAGAGGTAGCTAAGGCTCTCACCTCATGAGCTTTTACTCTTAGGAGCTTGAGGTGCTCGACCTCACAGGAAAAATGAGCTTCTTTAATTACGTCCTTGCTGAAGAAAGCTTGGGCATTCTTAGAAATGGCTCTCTTCGGATCTCTAACCGAGCACCAGAGACTCTCCGTATTACCTCCTAGTTGCCTCTTCCTCTCAAGGTAGAATTTGAGGCTTCTGACTGGACACAAAGTCCTCTCTAATTCTCTTCCTGCAATCGAAGACAGTCCTTTAACTTCGAAAGTTCTTGGCCATGGTCTGGAAGGGTTCTCATTCTTTGCCAGGAAAAGGGGTTTGAAGGAACAAATTGCTGAGTCCTTCTTGAACCCAACTTTGCCTTCTAAAGCTTGCAGTTCGCTAATCCTTTTGGCTGAAGCCAGAGCAAAGAGAAACAAAGACTTCCTTGTTAAGTCTCTAAAGGAGGCTGTATGCGGAGGTTCGAACTTGCTTGACATTAAAAATCTTAGGACCACATCCAGGTTCCAACTGGGTGGTCTAGCAGTCTTGGTCTTAGAAGTTTCAAAAGACCTGATTAGATCATGGAGGTCTCTGTCTTCTGAAATATTCAGGCCTCTATGCCTGAAGACAGAGGAAATCATACTTCTATATCCTTTAATCGTGGAGACAGCAAGCTTGCACTTATCCCTCAAGTAAAGGAGGAAGTTGGCTATGTCTGTTACAGAGGTACTGGAAGAGGATACCTTCTGAGCTCTGCTCCATCTTCGAAACGCCTCCCACTTTGACTGGTAGACGCGTAAGGTAGAGGATCTCCTGGCTCTTGCAATAGCCTTTGCAGCTTCACATGAAAAACCCCTCGCTCTGACGAGTCCTTCGATAGTCTGAAGGCAGTCAGACTGAGAGCGGGGAGGTTTTTGTGGAATCTGTCGAAGTTGGGCTATTTGAGAAGATTGCTCTTGAGTGGAAGCGACCTCAGAAAATCCACCATCCATTCCAGTACCTCTGAGCACCAATCTTGAGCTGGCCAGAAAGGGGCGATCAGAGTTAGTTTTGCTCCTTCTGCTGAGGTAAACTTCCTCACTACTTCCCCTAAGATCTTGAAAGGGCGAAAAGCGTACCCGTCGATTCCTGACCAGTCCAGAAGAAGACCGTCTACTGATATTGCCCTTGGGTCTGAAATCGGTGAGCAGTAGTTCTCCAGTATTGCATTCCAATGGGTTGCAAACAGGTCTAGGTTTGGTCTTCCCCAGAGGTTCCACAGTCTGTTGCAAACTTCTGGATGGAGAGTCCATTCCGTGGGAAGGACTTGGTCTCTTCTGCTTAGAAGATCTGCCCTCACATTCCTTTCCCCTTGGATGAACCTGGTGAGGAGAGTGATGTTCCTTTCCTTGGTCCATAGAAGCAACTCCCTTGCTTTCTTGTAAAGGGAGAAGGAATGTGTTCCTCCCTGCTTTCTGATGTAAGCTAGGGCTGTGGTGTTGTCGGCGTTCACTTGCAACACCGATCCTGTGACCCGAGACTCGAAGTGTAGGAGGGCCAGATGAACCACTGCCAACTACTTTGTGTTGATGTGCCAGGACACCTGTTCTCCTCTCCAGGTGCCTGACACTTCTCTCGCGCCTAGAGTTGCTCCCCAGCCCAACTCAGAGGCGTCTGAAAATAACACTAGGCGAGAGCTCGGTACACGAAGAGACAAGCCTTGGTTGAGTCTGTGTGGGTCCAACCACCAACGGAGATCCTCCTTTATCCTCTCTGTGAGATGGAAGGAGTCCGACAGGTCTTGGGACTTCTGATCCCATTTCTCCCTCAGGTAAAACTGAAGGGGTCTTAGGTGCAGCCTTCCTAAAGAAATGAACTGTTCCATCGAGGAAAGGGTCCCCAGAAGACTCATCCAATCCCTCGTGGAACAATGTTCTTTCTCTAGGAAGGCTGCCACTTTCTGTAAGCAGCGATCTCTTCTTTCCTGGGAAGGAAACACTTGAAAACCCCGAGAATCCATCAGAATCCCCAGATAGACAATGCTTTGCTGGGGAATCAGCTGGGACTTCTCGAGGTTTACTAAGAGTCCTAAGGACTGGGCCATCTCCAAAGTAAGTGACAAGTCCTCCAGACAGCGATCTTTTGACTGGGCACGAATCAACCAGTCGTCCAGATACAAGGAGATCCTTACTCCCTCCAAATGTAGCCAATGCGCTACATTTTTCATTTGGCCCGTGAACACTTGAGGGGCCGTCGAAAGCCCGAAGCATAGCGCCCGAAACTGGAACACTTTCCCTTGTACCATGAATCTGAGGTACTTCCTGGACGAAGGATGAATTGTTACATGGAAATACGCATCTTGAAGGTCCAGGGACACCATCCAGTCCCCTGGACAAAGCGCAGAAAGGACAGAGGATGTTGTTTCCATCGAGAACTACTTCTTTATTGCGAAGAAGTTCAGAGCGCTTACATCCAAAACCGGCCTCCACCCTCCTGAGGTTTTTGGCACCAAAAACAGCCGATTGTAAAACCCCGGGAATGGAGCTCTTGTACCTGTTCTATGGCCTCCTTGTCCAGCATTTGTTCCACTAACTGCAGAAGGGCTTGGTTTCGTGCAGGATCCTTGTATCTTGCTGCTAACTCCCTTGGAGTTGTCGTCAAGGGAGGCTTCTCCCTGAAGGGGATTAAGTATTCTCTCTCGAGGATGGAGAGGGACCAGGCATCCGCCCCTCTCTGTGCCCAGACTTTGGCAAATTTCAGCAGTCTGGCACCTACTGTGGTCTGGAGGACTTGCACTTCATTGGGTCTTCCCAAAAGATCTTCTCGAAGATCTTCCTCTCCTTGCGGGCCTTCTACTCCTGAAAGAGACTCTAGTAGCAGTCTTCCCTCGAAAGGGCTGCTGGAAAGGAAGCTTCTCCCTCTTGGTCACAGGGACCGCAGGTTTCAATCTCTTGGCCAATTGGGCCAGGAGATCCTGTGTTGCCTTCTCCGACAAGGACCTAGAGATGTCCTTTACTGTCTTTTGAGGGAAAAGGTGGCTTGACAAGGGTGAGTACAGCAAAGAGGACCTCTGAAGAGGAGACATAGACTTAGCCAGGAAGGAGCTGTATACTGATCTCTTCTTAAGGATGCCTGATCCAAAGAGGGACGCAATTTCTGTAGAACCATCCATGACCGCTTTGTCCAAACAGGACAAGACGCTGGATAATTCGTCCATACTGACAAAGTCCGGGTCCTGAGCCCTCTTAACCAGAGCTCCTAGGGACCAATCCATGAAGTTGAAAACTTTCAAAGTACAGAAAAGGCCCTTGAGGAGATGGTCCATCTCACACATCCCCCAAGAAGCCTTCGCTGAAAGCAGAGCGCGCCTTCTGGAAGAGTCCACGAGTGAGGAGAAATCTGAATCAGCAGACGAGGGAAGACCCAATCCCATGGGCTCCTTGGTATCATACCAGATACCTGGCTTCCCTGCAAGCTTGGAAGGAGGGCAGGAAAAAACAGTCTTCCCTGCTTCCTTCTTAGAAAGAAGCCACCCCTCTAAGCCCTTAAAAGCTTTCTTGATAGAAAGGGTAGGGCGCATCCTGACGAAGGAGGGGGACTTCGACAACTTAGTGCTCGAGAGCAGCGATCCTGGAGAGGGAGGGTCAGCTGGACGAAGAGAGTCTCCAAACTCCTGAAGAAGTAGAGCTGCGAGTCTCTTGTAGTCAGACACCCCAGCGTCTTTAGGGGATTCCTCTTCTGAAACATCCTCCAACGTTGCAGCCGGAGAAGAGAGCTTCCTAGGAGAAGAACTCTTAGCAGGAGAGGCGCTTCTCTCCCTAGAAGATTGCTTGGTAGGGGACAATGCCTACTTCCATACTTGATCCTGTCCGGAGAGGTGCCTGCTTCCGCTTGAGAGCACTTGGCAGGAGTAAGGCGCCTGCTGCTAGCCTGGATCCTGCTAGGATCCTGGAACCTCCCAGGATCCTGGTGCCTGTCAGGAGAGGCGCTTGCGACCCTTAAAGGGCGCCTGGAAGGAGTAAGGCGCCTGCCATGATCCCGGTGCCTGCCAGGAGAGGCGCTTGCATCCCTTAGAGGGCGCCTGGAAGGAGTAAGGAGCCTGCCATGATCCTTGGCGCCTGCCAGGAGAGGCGCTTGAGTCCCTTAGAGGGAGCCTTGAAGGAGTAAGGCGTTTACTGCTCTCTTGGATCTTGCCAGGATCGAGGAGCCTCTCAGGCTCCTGGTGCCTGCAAGGAGAGGTGCTTCTGTCCATTGGAGAGCGCCTGGACGGAGTACGGCACCTGCTGCTTCCTTGGATCTTGCCCTGATCCTGGCGCCTGCCAGGAGAGGCGCTTGAGTCCTTTACAGGGCGCCTGGAAGGAGTAAAGCACTTACTGCGAACTCGGATACCGTCCGAATCGAGGAGCCTCTCAGGCTCCTGGCGCCTGTCAGGAGAGGTGCTTCCACCCCGGAACGCACTCCTGGAAGGTCGCTTAGAAGAGGAGAGGTGCTTGCTCGAGGAAGAGCGCCTGACAGGAGAAGAAGATCATCTGTGAAGAGTGGAGATACTGGCAGCAGAGAGCTTCGCTGGAGAGGAGCGCCTGTCAGGAGAGGGGCGCCTGCTACTGTCCGAGCGTACGCTAGAAGCAGGACGCTTAAAAGAGCTCTTAACTGGTAGGGAGACATCCTTCCTGCACAACGCGCCCTTAGGCCTACCAGGAATCTCTTCGTAGAAGTCTGCACTCCTTCCGGAGAGGACTCTGGGGATCTAAGAGCTCTCTTCTTCTGTGAAGGAGAATACTCAGGAAAGGGTTCCGGGCTGGAGTCCAAGGCGTCTCCTCTCGGTGGCTTCCAGGCTCTCTTCAGGGGGCGCGACTTCGTAACGGAACTCCAACCGCGCCTGGGTGAAGACGAATCAGAGTCCGAGAAACACTTCCTCAGGATGCTTTTCCTGTAGCTATCCAAGGCAGCCTGGGACGAATCGACAGGATCTGCCGAAGGGACACCTGACCGTTGGGGATACTCTACATTCCTCCTCCCCTGGTCTTGGGAGTTTGGAAGAGGTCTAGGCCAAGGGGCAAAGTGGAGCCGGTCAGACGGCCCCTCCACTGCCTGGGGACACTGCACATATCACTGTCCTTACCTTTGCTTTCCATTGCAAGCAGCTGCGACTGCAAGTAGCGGATGGAGGCCTTCATAGCAGCCATTTCCGAAGACGAATCCTTAGGTTCGCTGCGGGGGGAAGGGGCTGAACTATGTTAGTGTTATGATCTAACTCCTGATCAAAAGAGCAGGACCTACTGGAGCTTCTAACGGAAGCCTTCCTAACTCTATCCTTCTCCAACTTTCTAATATATGAAGCCAAATACTTCCATTCTTGCTCAGTCAAACTCTCATATTCGACACAGGTATTATTAACAGAGCATTCATTCCCCCGACACCTTACACAAATAGTGTGAGGGTCTACCGAAGCTTTCGGTAGCCTCACCTTACACTCCTCTTTCATACACACTCTAAACACAGGTGTCACATTAATACAGACATAATGACAGAGTATTTCTATCCAAATTCAAAAAACGGTCCACAAAAAGCGTATGCCAATCCCAAGATCAATTAACATCACCAAAGGTCATCAAAAAAGATCCTCAGCAAGTGAGTAGAATTTCAAGCAGGAGGAACCAACAACAGATGTTATCGGAACCGGCGACAGAGAAAATCTGATTAGAAAACAGGAATGGTTCCTAGTCCCGCCACCCAGCGTGTGCTGCGAGTTTTGAATTCTGTTGGGACATCGGAGACTATAGCTAAGTATATATCTGCCGGGGAAGCTGCATGTACAAAAATGTTATTTCACAATAAATTTAACATAATGATGAAACATGAAAACAATCAAATGCAATAAAGTAAAAAAAAATAAAATAAAGCTTGCTCGAGCCAGTGTTCAGTCCGCTGCGTGAGACGATAGAGAGAGGAGAGGAGAGGGAAGAAGGGATCTGCTTCCCACCGACTTATCAGCTAGGCTGGGATGATTATTTGTTCATTTCTTTCATTACACTCAATCTGCCCAAATCACTTCTTTTTGTTACGGTAAAATACATATCTAGTGACAATTGCTTTATATGATTTTTTATTACTGTAAAGGTAACAGCTCTGTAATAAACAAACTGGCGTGGTGTTTAGCTTCTGTGTGCCTTTGATTGTTTGTTTAAACGGCTTCCTTGTGAAAAGTTATTTTATCTCTCTTTCCTTTTCTTGCATTCTTGACTTATTACTTAATTGTTTCCAAAATCCTCATGTTTATTTTAAAGTCTGCCATTTGCCAACAGTAAGTGGATGTATTGTGGCATAATTAATCTCTTTCATGCACTTAAAATCTAAGTGTAACATGTTGATAACTCTCTCTCTCTCTCTCTCTCTCTCTCTCTCTCTCTCTCTCTCTCTCTCTCTCTCTCTCTCTCTCTGACACAATTGGACACACACACTATCGATTCCTTTAATAATCCTTTTAAAATGTGAATAAAAATGATATTTTAAAGATAAAATAAGGTTTCACATATACTTACCAAACAATTACATTAGCTGTACGCTTTCTTACCTGGCAGTCGAAAATTCAAATTCCTGGTGGCGGTAGCACCGCTGCCATTGTTCGTGTAGGTGATACAGATCCTGCCCACTTTCGGGAATACCTGGGACTGCTGAGCTTCAGACTTCAATTCGTTGAGCCGCAACGTCCATCTGTAGGGAGGAGGGAGGGCTATGATTATGTAATTGTTTGGTAAGTATATGTGTTGGTAAGTATATGTGAAACCTTATTTTATCATTAAAAAATCATTTTCACATAAGTGACTTACCAAACAATTACATTAGCCCTCTTACGCCGAAGCGGTAAAAAAAAAATTGTCTCCTGTGTGCCAGAGGTGTTTCAGAGTGAGCGCGGAAGCGGAAAAAATATTTTTTTCAAAAAATCACAGCGCGCATAGTTTTCAAGATTAAGAGTTCATTTTTGGCTCCTTTTTTGTCATTGGCTGAAGTTTAGTATGCAACCATCAGAAATGGAAAAAAATATCATTATCATATATAAATAATGCGATATATGATAGCGCAAAAACGAAATTTCATATATAATGGTATTCAAATTGCGCTGTGCGCAAAACGGTTAAAGGTAACAAGTTACTTTTTTTTTCGTTGTAATGTACACTAAATTGCGATCATTTTGGTATATAACATATTGTAAAACGATAAAAGCAACACAGAGAAAATATTATCACAAAATAATGCATGAATTCGTAATGCGCGGACATAAATATTTTTTTCAAAAATTCACCATAAATCTAAATATTGTCCTAGAGACTTCCAATTTCTTTCAAAATGAAGACAAATGATTGAATATTACTATACTGTAAGAGTATTAGCTTAAAATTGCAGTTTTCGACCATATCTGATGAGTTAAAGTTGACCAAATGTCGAATTTTTTTATATATATATATTTTTTATATGCAATTATTTCGGAAATAAGAAAAGCTACAAACCTTCAAAAAAAATATTTTTTGTTTTATTCTACATGAAATTGCGCACATTTTCATATATAAAACTCTATGAAATGCCTAATATGAAACGGAGCAAATATTCCGAGAATGGTACGTACGCATTTCGGAGATTTGTGGCGGAGAATCCGCGCGCGGAGGGAAGGAAAGATCTTTTTTTAAATTCACCATAAATCTAAATATTTTGCTAGAGACTTCGAATTTGTTTCAAGATGAAGATAAATGACTGAATATTACTAGACTGTAAGAGTTTTAGCTTACAATTGTGTTTTTCGACCATTTCGGTAGAGTCAAAGTTGACCGAACGTGGTTTTTTTTCTATTTATCGTGATTTATATGCAAATATTTCAAAAATGAAAGAAGCTACAACCTTCAATTATTTTTAGTTGTATTCTACATGAAATTGCGCACATTTTCATATATAAAACTTTATGTAACGGCTAATTTAAAATGGTGCAAACATTACCACAATCGCACGTATGATTTTTTCGGAAGAGTTACCGCGAGGACGTAAAGAAAATGTTATTTTTTTCATAAATTCACCATAAATCGAAATATTGTGCTAGAGACTTCCAATTTGTTGCAAAATGAAGGTAAATGCTTGAATATTACTAGAATATACGCATTTTAGCTTACAATTGCGTTTTTCGACCATTTCGGTAGAGTCAAAGTTGACCGAAGGTTGAAATTTTGGCAATTATCGTTATTTATATGAAAATATCTCAAAACTGATAAAAGCTACAACCATGGGTTGTTTTTAGTTGTATTGTGCATGAAATTGCGCACATTTCCATATATAAAACTTTATATAACTGCTAATTTTAAAATGGTGCAAACATTACCACAATCGCATGTATGATTTTTTTTTGTTTTTTTGGAAGTTACCGTTTGTTGTGTGGACGTATGGAAAAAGTTTTTTCAGAAATTCACCATAAATCGAAATATTGTGCTAGAGACTTCCAATTAGTTGCAAAATTAAGGTAAATGATTGAATATTACTAAAATATAAGAGTTTTAGCTTACAATTGCGTTTTTCGACCATTTCGGTAGAGTCAAATTTGACCGAAGGTTGAAATTTTGGCAATTATCGTTATTTATATGAAAATATCTCAAAACTGATAAAAGCTACAATCATGAGTATTTTATTGTTGTATTCTGCATAAAAATGCGCACATTTTCATATATAATACTTCATGTAACGGCTAATTTACAATGGTACAAAAATTATATCAAAGTGACAAAATAATTTCCGAGATGTGTTACAGATACTTTTTAGTGCGGCAAGAAAGAAATTCGCGCTTGCGCGCCTGCGTAACGATTGTAAACAAAACACCTTGATCCGTGAACTCCCAGCATCCCCCAAGGCGCGTGATTCAAAAGTTTTAGGCTGGTAGGCCTATAAGTATTTTTCCGCGAATTTTAAAAAAAACTTTTGTAAGTCGATGTAAAATACGTCCAGTCGGCACACGGGAGACAAAAAATGTCGACGTAAAATACGTCCAGTCGGCGTAAGAGGGTTAGCTGACTCCACATTACCCGGAAGGTGGGTATATGGACAGTTTTCTGAATAAAAATAACAATCATGTGCTCACATTATACATAATGTCTGCAGTACCTTACCTTGTGAGAGAGCAGCTACAGGTAGATACTGCCTCTGGTCGGCGCTCTCATCACATGTAGGAGACGTGGCAGTAAAGGCCAGGGTTGTCCCTACTAATGGTGGGATTTTTGCAATCATAGAAGTTCACCGATGATTGACAAAAAAACAACAATAATTTGCCCTTGCCCTGGGCAAAAAGATCAGATAAAAAACCATACAAAAAACCATCACCTACACTAAAAGCCATATGGTACCTTTAACCAGATATAAGGACTAGTGGGTACTTCAGGTAAATGTACCCCCAGGCTTCCCACAAACTCAAAAAACCTCAAATTCAAGGCGAGGAGATAGTGGAAGGAAAAAAACAGAGTCCCCCTATGCTTCCTCTCCCAACATCATTCCCACTACTGACAACGGTCCCAATCTAAAGCAGTTTTTGTAAGTAGTTTCTACCTCCTTCAAATAGTGCGATGCAAACACCGATTTCGACCTCCAGAACGTAGTTTGCATAATGGAGGATAGAGACATATTCTGTCTGAAAGCCAATGACGTTGCTACTGCACGAATCTCATGCGTCTTCACTTTCAGCACCCTAAGAGCATGTTCCTGAGTTTGGGCATGCGCTTCTTGGATCAAACTCCTCAGGAAAAAGGACATTGCATTCTTTGAAAGAGGCCGAGACGGGTCTTTCACCAAGCACTAGAGTCGGCTCTCCTCTCCTCTCACAGTTTCTGTCCTAGTCAGGTAGAGTCTGATGGCTCTGACTGGACACAATGTACATTCCTCATCTTCCGACGCGACTAAGTCCGTTAGGTTCTTTATCTTGAAAGAATGGGGCCAAGGATTCGAAGGATCCTCATTTTTAGCAAGAAAGTCTGTTACATAAGAGCAAACTGCATTGCCCTGGGCGAAACCCACTTCCTTACTCATCGCCTGCAACTCGCTTACTCTTCCCGCTGTAGCTAAGGCGACTAGGAATAGTGTCTTCCAAGTTACGTCCCTCAAGGTTGCAGAATTCAATGGTTCGAATTGGGGGCCGTTGAGCCACCTTAAAACTACATCCAAGTTCCATTCCACTTCTTCAGGCTTGAAAATCTTGGAGGAACTAAAGGATCTGATCAGGTCACTGATGTCCTGATTGGATGAAATGTCAAGGCCTCTATGCTTGAAAACCGATGAAAGCATGGGCCTATATCCTTTAATAGTTGAAGTGGCCAACTTCTTGGTGTCCCTCAGAAATAACAAAAATTCTGCAATTTCTGTTATAGATGTCTCAGAAGAAGAGATGCTATGTCATCTGCACCATGACCTAAAAACTCTCCACTTGGACTGGTAGAGCTTGGCAGAAGAGCTTCTTCTGCAGCTAGCAATAGCCTCTGACGCCCTTCGCGAAAACCCTTTTGCTCTGACCAGGTTCATGAAAATCTGAATCCCGTCAGGGCCAGAGTGGACAACCCTTGGTGATATCGGTTGAAATGGGGTTGTCTGAGAAGCAATGGATTTTGTGGAAGTAGTCTGGGAAAATCCACCGGCAGATTGAGAAGGTCGGGGAACCACTCTTTCCTGGGCCAGAATGGCGCCACTAGGGTCATTGTCACAGTCTGGTGAGATTGAAGTTTGTTTAAAACCTCTCTTATCATCCCGAAGGGAGGAAAAGCGTAAACGTTCAGTCCTGTCCAATCTAGCAGTATCGCATCTGTTCTCCACGCTAGTGGTTCTGGAATCGGAGAGCAGAAAATGTGGCGAACAGATCTATTGATGGTCTTCCCCAAAGCTTCCAGAGGTCCTGACACTCTCGTTCAGAGTCCATTCTGTTGGTAACACCTGATTTACCCGAATCAGTTCGTCTGCAAGTATATTCATTCTCCCTTGCACAAAACTTGGAAAAAGGGTGATCCTCTTCTCGTTCGTCCAGGTGAGGAGATCTTTGGCTATCTTGTTGAGAGAGAACGAGTGGGTCCCTCCCTGCTTCCGTACACAATGACAACGCTGTGGTGTTGTCCGAGTAGACCGCTACGTTTCTTCCGGTGACTAAGTGGTCGAACGCTTGTAGCCCTAAGAGGATGGCCTTCAATGCCTTCCCATTGATGTGCAAGGTCTTTTCTCGTTCTGTCCACAGACCTGACACTCTCTTGTCTCCTCGGAGGGCTCCCCATCCGCTGTCTGAGGTGTCTGAGAAGAACTGCAGGTCGGGGTTCGACACGACTAGGGAGATTCCTTCTTGTAATCTTTCCCTCGAATGCCACCAACGAAGATCCATCTTTATCTCTTCCGTCAGGGGGAAAACTAGCGAGTCCGACTGTGTCTTCCGAGACCAATTTGCTTTCAGGAAGAACTGAAGCGGCCTCATGTGTAGGCGTCCTTACCTGACAAAACTCTCCACTGAAGCCAGGGTCCCGAGTAGGCTCATCCATTCGAGCGCTGAGCAGGACGGGCGAACCAGAAATTGCTGGACTCTATCCTCTTCAGGGAGAAAAACCCGAAAAGCTAGAGAGTCTAGTATCATCCCTAAATAGAGAATCCTCTGAGTTGGAATCAATTGGGACTTCGTGTTTACTATGATACCCAATAGCTGTGTCAAAGTAAGTGTCTTTTCCAAGTCATTCACACACTGACGCCTGGATCTGGCTCTCAGGAGCCAGTCGTTTAAGTAAAAAGCTGTGTTGATCCCCATCAAATGTAGCCACTTTCCCAGAGGAGCGAGAATCCGAGTAAATACTTGAGGGGCGGTTGACAGACCGAAGCAGAGGGCTCTGAACTGGAAGACTCTCTTCTTGAAGACGAATCTCAGGAACTTCCTGGAGCCCTGATGGATGGGGACATGGAAGTATGCATCCTTCATGTCAAGAGATACCATCCAGTTGCCCGGTTGGATGGCTGACATTACCGATCGACTGGTTTCCATTCGGAATTTTGTCTTCCAGACGAAGAGGTTCAGAGCGCTTACGTCCAACACAGGTCTCCATCCCTCTGATGCCTTGGGGACTACGAAGAGCCTGTTGTAAAACCCTGGGGAGTTTGAATCTGTTACTTCCCCTATGGCCTCTTTGTTGATGAGCCTTTCTACTTCTTTGGCTAAAACCAAAGCTCTTGTTGACCCTGTCGAGTATGCTGTCAAACACACAGGTCTATTGTACAGTGGTGGATCCTGCGTAAAAGAGATCACATATCCCCTCTCGAAGAACCTGAATTACCCACTGTTTACTCAGGGGGGAGAACAACAAAGCCGATTTTTGGTTCGTGGTTACTCCTCGAGATGTGAAGGAGCACACCGTCTCTCACTGACCTGTCCGCACAGGAAAACACATTGAGCCAGTCGGCAGAAAAATCCTCATCTAGAGACTGGCAATCTTCGATTTTTCTGGCTAACACTGCAATAGTCCAATCCAGAAAACTGAAGACTTCGATCAACTTGTATAAGTTCTTCACCAGGTGATCCAACTCGGGTGAAGAGAACAACACTTTCGCAGCCGAGAACGCTGCTCTTCTGTTTGAGTCCACAAGACCGGAGAAGTCTCCATGGGAGGAGGCAGAAACTCCCAAAGAAGGAACTTCTCCTGTCGCATAAAACCTGTAGGTTTTATTCTGCAGCTTTGACGGAGGAAAAGCGAACGAAGCCTTGCCTGACTCCCTCTTCTTAGCAAGCCACTCTTCTACTTCCTTCAATGCTTTCTTCGAGGACTGAAAAGAACTAGTTTCGGTAACCCCGAAGCCTCTGATCTCCTATCCTTCACAAACATCGACGGAGGTGAAGAAGGCGAAGCTGGTTAAAAAAAATCCAGATAAGTCTGTAAAAGAAACCTTAACAGACTAGAATAAGCAGAAGAGGGCTTCGCATCCTGGTCTTGAGTTTCCTCTTCCAACAGGACGGCCGATACCCCGTCTTCCTCTTCCGTCTGGCTCGTTGTCTTCTTTAAAAAGACCATCAATTCTTGAAGTTGATGTTAAAAGGGACCCAAAGCGGAATCCTCTAGCAAGGGTTTGGGCCTTCGCATCATCCTTAGGCGAAGACGAAGTCGTGGCTGTCGTACGGCTCTTCAAAACCGAACGACTGGGAGTTGAAACAACACGAGATGTATGAGGCGAACGAGTCGAAGCAGCTCGAGGCAAATGAGGCGCATGAGTCGAAAAAGCTCGAGACGTATGAGGCGAATGAGTCGAAGCAGCTCGAGGCGAATGAGGCGCACGAGTCAAAACAGCTCGAGACGTATGAGGCGAACGAGTCGAAGCAGCTCAAGGCGAATGAGGCGAACGAGTCAAAACAGCTCGAGACGAATGAGGCGAACGAGTCAAAACTCCTCGAGACAAATGAGGCGAACGAGTCGAAACTCCTATCGATACACAATGAGGCGAGGCAGTCTCGCAAGCGCACGAGCGGTGTAACGCACGTGAGCGTCTGACTCCGTCCGAAGTTACGCTATCTGAAGAGGACTGATGATCTTCCCGGAAAAACTGGTCTGGTGCGAAACTGCAGGAAGGTTGTGGACTCCAGTGCTCCTTGGATTTCTTAACAGGCGGCGACATCCCTCTCGTACGCTGGGCATGTCTCTTCAACGGACGCGACACTAAATCACTCCACACTTTTTGCCTCGACACAGGCGACTGCACTTCCGAGTCAGAAGACAGCTGCGCGTCACTGATATCTACGCCTTTCCAGCGGCGTTTTCTGGGCACTCGCGAGTCGACTACGTCGATGGAGTTGGCGACTGACCGTGGGCAAACTCCCCCAGTCTCCCTTCGACCTCCGGTATGTCTTCTCCTGGGAGCTAGGGAGTATGACAGTGACCTTCGTCTAGGAGAACAGGGGGAACGGACAGCCGCCTCCTTGGACACGACACTGACACTGACACTTGGCCTAACACTGGCCTTTTCACTTGACTTCTCTAAGAACGCACGAAACGACATACCCAAATCCATAATGGATTTTGCCAAGAACTCAAATTTCTTGTCCATCTTGGACTCAAACACGGAAATGGTGTTGGAATCGGAAACATGGGATACCTGGTCTGGAGTAATTGGTACTGAAGTTGGAGGACTATCAATAGGTGAAATATTCGATAAAAGTGGAGAAGATAGTGACGGTTTGTTTGCCTCTAAAGGCAAGGGAGTTGTCTCTACTCTAGTTTTACTACCCGCTCTAAGAGCTGTTTTCCTTTTCCTATCTTTGTCCATCTTATCCAAATGAGTTTGAAAAGTCTTCCAACCTTGTTCATCTAAACTACAGCACTCATCACAAGTTAATTCCTTGCTACAGCACTGACCCCTACATTTAACCCATTTGGAGTGCGGATCGTAACACAGTTTAGCTAATCTAGTTTTGCAGCCACCGCTGCAAAACCTAACTGAAAAAGAACAAGCATCAGACATCTTCGTAATAACTTGCTAATAACTAGGCAGCTAACTGATGAAGCAAAAAGCCAACCAAGAAATTGTACAACACCAAAAATAAAAAAATCCACAATGGCGACGAAAGTCGACTGCAACAACAAATCACCGGTGTTACCCCATGGCTGGCAGAAAACGAATTGAAGTCTGAAGCTCGGCAGTAAGTAATGATCCTATTTTTAAGACCTCAGGCTTGTAGCTATGAAAAATACAAATTGTCTTAGACAATTTGTCATATTTGAGTGTACTTCATCTTTGTGGTATTCCCGAAAGTGGGCGGGATCTGTATCACCTACACGAACAATGGCAGCGGTGCTACCGCCACCAGGAATTTGAATTTTCGACTGCCAGGTAAGAAAGCGTACAGCTAATGTAATTGTTTGGTAAGTCACTTATGTGAAATTGATTTTCTTATCAACCTTTTCCTACTGCGACCATTTTGGTTTCCTCAAAGGGTTCCCGTCTCTCCTCCCTCCATCTCCCAGCCGGCCAGGCGCCATTTTCACCAAACAGTTCGTAAATCGTGCACAGAAAAAATAAAATTGAGAAAATTTTACTTCATTTAACGTACTGTTTCATTACTTTACACTCTTAATTTAACTTTTGAACACATTAATAATAGAAAAATTTCAAAAGGGGGACTTTTTGGATTTACTGGAATGAATTATCCTGATTCCCTGTATTTCTTATGGGGATAGTATTTTTCTCATGCGTACTTCTAACAAATCATACTTTGAACAGCATTCTGGAACGGATTAAGTTCGAAGTCTGAGGTACTATTGCATACAACATATCAGCAATACATGATCATTACTAAGAATACAAGAGAAATAATCTAAGTAAAAGAGAGAAATAATCACTAATATCATTCTGTATGTATTCACCTAAATATGCACAATGCAATTTTTCAATAACATTAGTGATTCCTTACTGTATTCCGTAACATAATCAACTTGAAAATCATTACCTTACTTTCTACCACATTATAGATCACAAATATTTAAGCTATTTGTATTTCTCTTAACATACAAACCTGAGGCCGTTACATTGGGAAATAACTTTCAGCGAGCTGGAAATCTGGCTGTTAAACTTTTCCAAGGTGGTTACGGTAACATTTATCGAAGGTTGGGATGGAAGTGCCGCCCACAAAGATGAAGTACACTCAAATATGACAAATTTTCTAAGACAATTTGTATTTTTCATAGCTACAAGCCTGAGGTCTTAAAAATAGGATCATTTTCTAGCGCCTAGCTGGATACAGTTAAATCGCAGATGAAAAGCAAGGAATCTTGTGAGATCTGGCAACGCGTGCGTTTATCGGGTGAAAAATTATCAAGGACCATACAACCATGCTACAGCGTTCAGTCTTTTTCTTAACCGCCTGGGCAAGTCGGGGTTGCCCAGTTTCACTTGTGATTGTGTGTGTGCGCGCTTGTATTATGGTTTCTTCTGCTCCTTCTCAGCCTCGACAACGTGTGTGCTAGGGTACTCAAGGTTTCCCGTGTTCTCGTGTTTTGGCTTCTTCTGCGACAGATCTCCACAAGACTTGCAGTAGGTGTTGTTCTAACGTTTGTGCCATAACAAGTCCTGCACAGAATGTCGTGCGTGGCCTAGAGAGCAGTGGAAGTTATTTTATAGTAAGAGGGAGCAACGTAGAGTTTCTACCTTTCCTTTGTGGGAGGGATTTTCATCTCTTCCCAATGCTTCGTCTCCTGCCGTAGTCACATCCCATGCTAGTGTAGTGCCTTTGTCTCCTTCCTTTTCTTCCATTGATTCGTCATTGTTAGTATTGGGAGGCCTTCAGGCTGATTTATTATGTAATGTCCCCCCCCTCTTCCTAGGGAGTTAATTTACTTCCCAAGAGGGAGGAGGCATTTTCATCAGTTTCTTTTGTTTCAGAGTCGGAGGTGTCCAAAATGGCAGCGCTCTGGGGGTCGTTTGGGCTACAGGGTCCACCCTACTTGGAGGGTTTGCCGACACACTTCTTGGATGCTCGCCTCCCCCCTCCTCCTGGCCTCGTCTTCGTTGGTAGCCAAGGTCAGCCATATTGTATTGCTCCGCCAGTGACAATTGCCGCTTCTTCGAGTAAAAGGGAAGCCGTGGCATCGACACCACTGGTGATGTCACAGGGTCAGCCATTTTGTATCCCTCCGCCAGTGGCGTCTGCTTCCTCCTCGGGTCAAGGGGAAGCCGTGATGTCAGCGCTGATAGTGATGTCACTCCCAGTTTCCTCCACTGCACTGCCTCACTCATCTGCGTCATCATCGTTTCTCTTGCTGATCCGTCTGAGGCTTTATGTCAGGCGGTTCTTACGAGATTGGACTCTTGTTTTGGAAGCTAGGTTTGCTGCCTTGTCGGCTGGGAGGACTGTAAGCAAGCGCGTTGCATCGCTCTTGCCTCCTGCAAAGAGATTGTGTTGGGAGTTAGTGCTCTTCCTCTCCATCTCCCCCATCTCTGCCGCGCTAGAAGATTAAGGACTTTGATTTTTCTTCGTCTGCGAATGAGGAGTGGCACACCCATGTTCCTGCGAGTGTTAATACTTCATCCCCGTGCTATCTGCAATGGCTGCTTTGTCCTCTGCATTGAGTCACGAGTGTGTTGGAACCTCCCATGTTCATCCATGTTGCAAATTCTTCCGCTTCTCCGACACCAGGGCCTATTTGTTGCTGTAAGGGTCTCAAGGCACCTGTCAAGAGATCAAAAGTTATGAGCGTGGAAATAGTGCAGCAGGAGTGTTTGTCTGCTCCTCTTCTTGGTGCTTCCCGAGGTTCGATTCTGAGGGATTCTCATTCTATTTCAAGTGTTCGAGAAGCTTCTCCTTCGCACGTACGTGCGTCAGGACCGCATGTGCACCTACATGGTCACATACGCGAGTCATCTATTGGGAGTGTGTGTAGTGTTGTGGTTGGTTTGTCGCAGGAGTTGGTGCTTGGATCCAGCCCAGACAGGTTGGTTGGTGTTTCAGGCTGTTTGGCTGCTGGCTCTTCTGTTGGTGTACACGAAGAAAGCGCATGGATAAGCCTGCACATTCTTCTCGTCATCGGTCTCCGTTGCTGGAGCAGGAGGAGGGAGACACGCAAGAGTTTTAGTCTTCCTTTACTGAAGCTGTTGATCTCATTCATGGGTTCAACTATTTGGTGAATAGGACTCAGGCTCGGTCGTCTTTTGCTCCTTCCTACTTGAAAGCCTTGCTGGGAGCTACGCAGTATCCCAAGTCATCGTTTCAACTTCCCTTGTCAGGGCATTTCCAGTCAGTCTTACATAAGGTAAACGCCTCTATTTCAGATTGGGACGGGTCTCTTCGCTCAAGGGGTTCTTCCAAGTTGCTTACCCCGCCACTCACAAGGCATGAGAAGTACTATGCTACAAACTCTGCCTACTTGATGTCGCGTCATCTTAACCCGGACGTCATTTGTCTGAAGCCGGGGTTGACTTTGGAGCAGATGAGGTCAGTAGCTCTGTCCTTGTCTCCACAGGATGCCTCAGCTTTGGAGTTTACAGCAGCCTCCATGTTGCAGATGGTTTCTTGGTTGGACTTCCGGTCGGCGGTCATTGCCAAGATAGCATCTGACAGGTCCCCAGAGGGGTTGGTGAGCGCTTCTTCTTTTGCCAGTTTGTTGCAGTCTAGGGGCAAGGCATTGTCATATCTCGCACACCTCAGCATCAATTTATGGGCCAATCTTCCGATAAGAAGAGACGTGGCTTTGTCCACGATAGAAAGATTGGTTGACCCCGAGTCCTTTTTGGCATTGAGGAATGGGGACCTTTTGGAATCTGTTTCTGATCCTTTGGATTGACCTGGAGGACACAATAGTGATGCCGGGCTGACACGAAGGACAGGTGAGTGCACTAAGCTGTGTCAAAGTCAGTCTCTCGTCCTTAGAAATGTCCGGTTCCTCATCCTCCCCCTGCCCAGCAGCAGTCACGAAGATCGTCGCCTGGTAGGCCGTCAAGGAGTCTGGTTTCAGCAGGCCTTCTTGTTCGTCCCAGTCTAGGTCAGATGACCAATGTCCCTTTCACTCCTGCTCTTTAAAGTCAAGAAGGGGCCCCAGGGGCAGAGGTAAAGGGGATCATCGGTAGGTTAGACGCCTCTCCCTCTCCTGTGCCATGGGTGTGGGTGGGGGGGGATTGCCTGGCAGGCCAGTGGGCCAAGTGGCAGAGTTATGGGGCAGAGAAGTGGGAAGTAGATGTCAGGAGGTTGGAGACCTGTGATTGACTCATCCACCTTGAATCATTTCATCAGGAAAATGAGGTTCAAGATGGAGACCCCACGATCAGTGTTGGCAGCTGTGAGGGAAAGCAACTTCATGCTGTCAATAGATTTGAAGGACATATTTCCAGATCCCTATTCATCCGTCGTCCAGAAAGTTCCTTCGCTTCTCTCTTGGAGACAAGGTCTTCAAGTTCAAAGTCCTGTGCTTTGGGCTGACCACAGCCCCTCAGGTGTTCACAAGGGTCTTCTCTCTCATCTCAAGTTCGACCCATGCTCAGGGGATCCGTTTGCTTAGGTACCTCGATGATTGGTTGGTCTTAGCAGGTTCCAGGGAGAAGCTGCTGCAGGACAGAGATCGTCTGCTTCGGTTTTGTCTGGAACTGGGCATCGTGGTCAACCGAGAGAAGTCAAACCTCGTACCCAGTCAAAGGATCCTCTATCTGGGCATGGTCATCGATACGGGAGTATCAAGGGTTTTCCCATCAGATCAGAAGTTGGAGAAGTTGCAAGTGGTGGCGCGCTACTTCCTGTTGCAACCACATCAGTCAGCTCATCAGTGGCAGGTTCTTCTGGGATTTTTGTCTTCTCTGGAGAAGCTGGTCCCACATGGGCAACTTCATCTTTGGTCTCTGCAATGGAGACAGGGAATTCTGGTCTCCGGCAGGGGACTCACCCTAACAAGGGTTCCTTTGTCTCTAGAAGTGAGAGAAGACCATTGGTGGTTGGACGACCAGAATCTCTTTAAGGGTGTTCCTCTGCGTTCTCTTCCCTCGGACTTCCTTCTGTTTTCAGACGCCTCTCTTGCAGGTTGGGGTACTAATTTAGGTGGCCTCATTACCTCGGGCATTTGGAGTTTGGATGACAAACAGCAGCAGGCTTTCTGGGTCTGAAGGAATTTCAGGAGTAAGTAGAGGGTCATTCTGTTGTTCTCATGTGGGACAACACCACGGCGGTAGCTTATGTGAACAAACAGGGGGGCCTGGTTTCACGTCAACTTCACACCTTGACTGTCGAGGTTCACCAGTGGGCAGTCAGCAATTTGTTAGAGCTCTCAGTTAGGTATATCCCACACAAACGGAATGTAGTCACAGACAAGCTCAGTCATCGGGATCAGATCCCAGGCTCAGAATGGTCCCTTCATCAGTTAGTAGCAAACAAGCCCTTTCAGGTTTGGGGGAGACCCATGCTGGACTATTTTGCGACCCGGTTCAACAGGAAACAGAAGATATTCTGTTTGGTGGCTCCGGATCCTCTGGCGTTAGCGGAGGATGCGTTCCAACATCCCTGGGACAACCTGGCGGTGCATGTCTTCCCTCTGTTTTGTTTGATCCGTCAAGTCCTAAACAGGTTGAAGAGTTCACAGAGTCTCAGGATGACTTTGGTAGCCCCTCTGTCGCCTCAGGCGGAATGGTTTCTGGATCTGCTGTCGTTGTTGTTGAAGAAACCAAGAGAAATTCCCCCCCCTGGCGGCATCTCCTGTGTCAGCCACACATAGCAAGGTTCCACCACTCAGTAGAATCCATCTCTTCACAGTTGGAGGCTATCAAGTATCTCCTCCAAGGAAGAAGCTTTTCTCAGAGAACAGCAGGGCATATGTCCAGCAGTCTCAGAAGGTTAACCTCCGCAGTTTACCAAGGCAAATGGGCGATTTACTGTGATTGGTGTCGTAAACGAGGTTTTTCTCCATTAGGAACCTCTATTCAGCACACAGCAGACTTTTTGACCTTCCTCAGAGATGAGGAAGGTTTCTGTTTCTGCCATTAGAGGCTACAGGGCGGCCCTGAGTTTAGTGTTACATCTTAGAGGTATCGACATCTCATCCTGGGAACTTTCCTTGCTAGTTAAAGGGTTTGAGCAATCGAAATTCGAGAGAGCTCAAGCCCCCGACGTAGGATGTTTCCTTGGTCTTGAAAAGTTTCACTAAAGCTCCATATGAGCCTTTGCGTCGTTCGTCAGACAGGGACTTGATACCCAAAACGGCTTTCCTCCTGGCCTTGGCGTCTTCGAAGAGTCGGGGAACTGCATGGCCTGAGCTATAATTTGAAGCACACCAGGGGTTGGGGGTTAGTGTCCTTCGAATTTGTCCCAGAATTCGTGGCCAAGACCCAGAATCCCTCGGTGCATGATGATAGGTTCGCTTCCTTTTCCATTTCATCACTGACTGACTTTGTGGGCAGTGATTCTCAAGAGCTTTTGTTATGTCCAGTCAGGGTTCTGCATTGCTACCTTAAAAGGACACAGCACCTTAGGCCAGGCTGTCGTAGGCTTTTTGTTAGCATGGGGCGTGCGCAGTTTACTTTTTGGCCCAGGTAAGAGAATGAGGGGTTGTAAGAGATGGGCCTTTTATGTAAAGACCTCAGGTTTTTATGTTACAATCTCTGAACACTGTCTCAATTTCTTTTAAGTAATGCATAGCGAACACAGATTCAGACCTCCAAAAGGTACTTTGGAGGATAGCGGATAGCGACAAGTTGTGTAGAAAAACGAGGGAAGTTGCTACCGCTCGAACTTCGTGTGCTTTCACTCTCAGTCAAGGAAACACTGCATCATTAGTTTGAGAGTGTGCTTCAACAATCATTTCTCTCAGAAAAAAAGGACATAGCGTTTTTTGAGAGGGTGAGAGGTATTTTTAACAGAGCACCACAAAAGATTCGACTGACCTCTAATTTCTCCGTTCTGCAGAGGTAATGTCTTAATGCCCGCACGGGACATAAGAGCCTTTCTTCTTCTTCCTGGCCTATCAATTCTGTCAGGTTCTTGAGGACGAAGTTACGTGGCCAAGGATTAGAGGTTCTTGTTTTTCATGAGAAAATTGAGCTCTATGGAGCAAACTGCGTCGCCTTGAGAAAATCCCACCTTTTTGTCCATCGCGTGTAGCTCGTTAACTTGTCTAGCTGATGATAATGCAACTAAAAATAGTTGTCTTCTTGGTGAAATTCCTCATAGACGAAGAAAGTACCGGCTCAAAGGGAAGGCCCAAAAGCCTTTTAAGTACTATATCAAGATTCCATGCTATCGAGTCCTTTGACAATTTGGAAGTCTTGAACGATTAAATTAAATCGGAAATATCACTATTCGTGGATAGGTCTAATCCTCAGTGTTTAAAAACTAAAGCCAGCATCACTCTGTATCCCCTAATTGTCGAAGGCGCTAAGTGCTTAACATCCCTTAAAAAGAGAAGGAAATCTGCTATTTCATTCACAAATGTCTCAGAAGAGACTTTAGTTTGTTTACACCATTTTTGAAACACTCCCCATTTAGACTGGTATAGTTGGTTAGAAGAATTTCTGCTCCAGTTCGCGATAGCTTCTGCACCTCGTTTCAAAAAACATTTCGCTCTGACGAGACTCCTGACAGTCTGAATCCTGTCAGTGCCAGAGCGGATAATCCTCGGTGGAATCTTGCGAAGTGCGGTTATTTGAGTAGACATCTCTTTAACAAAAGAAGCCTGGAGAAATCTACGAGCAAGTTGAGGAGATCTGGGAACCATTCCCTCTTTAGCCAGAACGGAGTGACTAGTGTCAGTGAAACTTTTCGGTGAAATGACACTTTCTTTAGCACCTGTCTTATCAGGCCAAACGGGGGAAAGGAGTATGCTTCCAGGCCTGACCAGTCTAGTAACATTGCGTCAACCGACCATGCAAGAGGATTCCTCGAAGTTGCAAATAGGTCTATCATCGGCTTTCCCCAAAGTTTCCATAGGTCTAGGCAGACCTTGGCATTGAGAGTCCATTCCAACAGCAGTACTTGGTGACATCGACTTAGTTCGTTCGACAACACATTCATTTTCCCTTGAACAAATAGAGGGATCAACAAAACTTGAAATTTTTCTGCCCACAGAAGCAGATCTTTTGCAAGGTTGTAGAGGGTGAAGGAACATGTTCCCCCTTGTTTCCTGAGGTGGGAAAGTGCAGTGGAGTTGTCTCCGTGAACTGCTACCACCTGTCCCGTCACGAGATGAGAGAATGCCTGAAGTCCCAGGTACACTGCTAATAGCTCTTTCACATTGATATGAAGAGAGCACTGAATTTCCGACCATTTCCCTGACGCTTCATTCTTCCCCAACAGGGCTCCCCAACTTGCGTCGGATGCGTCTAACAAGAACTGAAGGGTTGGGTGGAGCGGACGAAGCGAAAGACCCTCTACCAGTCTTGGTTTTGAAAGCCACCACGCTAAGTCCTTGATTTCATCTGTAATCAAGAATACTGCTGAGTCCGGCTGAGTCTTCCTGCACCATGATACCTTCAGGAAGAATTGTAAGGGCCTCATGTGCAGCCTTCCGAGTTTGACAAACTGAAGCTAGTGTTCCTAACAGACTGGTCCAACAGTTGGCAGAACAGGACTTGTGGTTCAGGAAGTCCTGGACTACTCCCATACACGACTGGACCCTCTTTGGTGATAGAAAAGCCCGAAAAACTCGAGAGTTCAGAGTCATCCTCAAATAGAGAATGCTCTGAGTTGGAATTAGCTGAGATTTCTCCTCGCTTATAAGAAGACCTAATGAGTGAGTTAATGAAAGAATCCTCTTGAGATCCTTCATACACTGATTCCGAAGAGAGGTGGAGAAGCCAGTCGTCTAGGTAGAGTGACACTGATCTTCAGGAGGTGTACCCCTTCCCCAGGGGAGTCAGCACTCGTGTGTAAATAATTGCAGTGCTGTCGAGAGGCTGAAGTAAAGAGCTTGAAACTGGTAGATCTTGCCCATGAACACAAACCAAAGGTATTCTCTGGAGTCCTGGTGAATTAAGACGTGGAAGTATGCATCCTGCATAACCAGGGATACCATCCAATCCCCTTACCAAAGGGATTCCAACACCGAACGAGTCGTTTCCATATTGAATTTGGTCTTCTGAACGAACAAGTCAAGTGCGCTTAGATCCAGTACGGGCCTCCAGCCCCCTGACGACTTGGGGACTACAAACAGACGGTTGTAAAACCCCAGGGATGGTCTGTAGCTTATCTCCTCTATGACCACCTTCTGCACAAGAGCCTCTATCTCTCGTGTTAAGGCTACAAATTTCTCCGAGCCTGGAGAGTAGGTGGGTAATGCGATGGGAACATTGAATAGAGGCGGAGTGTCTTTGAGAGGAATGGAGTAACCGAACCGGAGAACTTGGATCACCCAGGGCTCTGCCCCTCTGCGACTCCATTCCTCCCAGAAGAGGCTCACTCTGCCCCCTACCAGAGCATGAAGGCTTGAAGGATCACTTGGATGATTTGGTGTCAGGTTTGGTCGAGGACTTGGTCTGGTGTCGTAAATTCGATCGAGGCCTGACGAATGGTCTAGACCTGCCCCTTGAAGGGGTTTCTTCTGCAAGGGCGATTCCTAGGTGGTAAAAGTCACAGTCGAAGGTTTAACTCGCTTAGAACACTGAGCGAGCAAGTCATTAGTTGACCTAATTTCCAATGCGGAAAGAGTCTTGGCTAATGTTTCTTGGGGAAACAGATGATTCTTGTTGAGAGGCAAAACCAAAAGGGCAAACTTCTGAGGTGAAGCAACTCCTCTCGAAACAAAAGAACACCAGAGTTGCCTTTTCTTGAGAGTTCCAAATGCAAAATGAAAGGCCAGCTCATTGCAACCACCCCGAACTGATTTGTCAACACACGACAAAACCCCAAGCCAGTCCGATGCCAGGTCCTCCTGGAGAGTAGGACAGGCCTCTACTTTCATAGCAAGGGCTCCAGTCCAAGAAGCTCAAAATCTCTAAAATCTTGAAAACATTCTTTACCAAATGATCCAAGTCGGGTGACGTAAAGAGAATTTTTCCTGCTGCAAATGCGGACTTTCTATTTGCATCTACCAGGCCAGAGAAGTCCCCCTGGGAGGAAGCAGATACTCCCATGGAGGGAGCTTCTCTGGTTACGTAGAACCTATACCTCTTCTTAATCCTATACCTCTTCTTAGCCGCCTTACAAAGTACGAGCTTCGGGAGAAGAGGATCGCAATTCTTCCTTCTCATGAGGAAGATGGAAGCAGGCGACCTGGGAGCGACTGCTACAAAGTAATCTGGGTACATGTCCAGAAGATAGCGTAAAAGCTTAGAATAGCACGAAAGAGGAATAGAGTCCACTTCTAAGTCCTCCTCGTCATCCAAGGAGATAGACGACAGAGAGGGTTCTGGATTTGACTCATTGTTCTTTGGACATTGTTTGCTTTTTTTCATCCAGTTCATCAGCTCCTGCAATTGTCGACGGAGAGGAACTAAATTCTCATCTTCTTGAGTTGTTTAGTTCCTCGTCTTCTTGAGTTGAAGTCGTAGCAACTGGGGTTGTAGACTTTGACACGATCAACACCAGAGGTCTCACGCCAGTCAAAGTATCTGTCGCATGCAAAGTCGAAGGTAAACTTTCAACAGCTTGATGAGTCGAAGATCTCGACGGACACAGAATCAGCCGTTCCACAATCGAGTCGAAGGAGGCTGTCGCTGTCGTGAGAATCCGAGGCGAAGTCCATGTAGCTATGCTACACGACGGCCGAGGGTTTTCTACTTCTCTGTTCCTCTTCACAGGGGGTGGAGATTACACCTCTTCAATCGAATGTGTCCTCAACCGACATGAGGTTGAAGAATCAAGCCACTTACAACGTCTAACCAGCGACGAATCGCTTAACTCTGTCGATAACTGATTACTGAACAACACACCTTCCCAATGGTGTTTAGTCGAATCCTGCTGTCATAACACAGGATCGGCGGTGGAAGCGACTGTCTGTGGGCAAACCCCAACAGTTTCCCTTGGACCTTTGGTATGTCTTCTCCCCAAGGCGGGGGAGCGGGACAGGGACCTTCGTCTAGGATTGCACTGCACTGACACTTTTCACTTCACTAGAAGTCTTTTCCAAGAAAGACTTTACAGATAAACCTAACTGCATAACAGTATTAGCTAATACATCAAATTTCTTTTCAAATTTTGACTCGAGACTGGCAATGCTGTCAGGAGAAACTCCACGGGAGGTTGGGAAGGGAGTTACAGGTGCAGGAGTAGGAGGACTCGAGATCAGAGATATAATAAGAGGAGAAGAAGAAGAAGGGATAGGAGCAGGTGCTTCGATAGAAGAAGCAGAAGAAGCTATACTAGTCTTACTTTCAGTTCTGAGAGCCGCTTTCCTCTTCCTATCCTTAATTACCTTTCCCAAGAAACAAAAACTTTCACTGTTGTTCACTCCAATCCTTGCATTCATCACAAGTAAGACTCTCAAGAGCATTCACAACCCCTACACTTAATGCACTTAGTGTGCGACTCATATATTGGTTTAACTAATCTAGTTTTACACCCTCCGGTGCAAATCCTAACTACTGAAGGACTAGTCTGACATGATGGTAAAGCCACAAAATTGCAGAGAAGAAATTCTGCTAACTAGCTTCAATCCCACAAAGCAAGAACTTGAATACTTCACCATTATTGGTAAGAGATACTTCCCAACAAATGAAGAAAACGTCTGCACTGACCACTGATGTTCACTAGAAGCCCGCAGAGAACGAATTGATGTTACCTGGGCAGTTGTACCTGTAGCTCCCTCGAGTGGAGGGAGATGACATCACCTACATCAGCGATGGCGGCGCCACCGTGGAAGTTTTGAATCTACTGTCTGCCATTCATAGGGAACCTACAGCTGTATAATTGTTCGGTAAGACACTGCAATAAAATTTTATGTTACATGTATACGTTTATTTCTGTATGATGAATAAATGATTTACCTAATAATAAGTACTAATTTTCAAATAATAATATTAGTACTAATAATAATAATAATAATATAAACTGTAATAATAAAATTCGAATGTGATACGTATTCTAAGGAAGGAAAATAAAGAAAGAAAACCATTCCTTCATCTTTTTGTTAATTTCTGTAAGCCAAAGCTGTCAAATAAATCACATTAGTGACAGCAAAGGGGTAGTGTTGTCAACAGCAGGTCATAGGTCTCTCTCTCTCTCTCTCTCTCTCTCTCTCTCTCTAATTATTATTACAGTCACCTCTCAATTAACGTGTGTTTAATTAATGTGTTTTCAATTTAACACAAGCTAGAAAATATTCAAAAATGTTTAAAACCGCGAAAATTTTGAATTAATGCAAATTGGCACTGAAGCGTCATTTTCAAATCACCGGCACATCAGTTCTGCAGACGACGGCCATTGATATAAACAAAGACATAGCACAGTTCACTGTATTTATTTATTTATTTATCAATAAAGTAAAAAACTTTGTGTATTGTATTTATTAATAAAGCAGAACACTATTTATTAATAGTGCAAAAGATTTTGCTGTTTTTCTTTTTTGTCTGTCCTACATAGTACAGGTATTTTCCTAGCCCAGCATATACTATGGTATATCATATATACATATGAATACAGTAGCCTAGCCTACAGTACATATACTCTAAACAACATGTACGGAGTATATGTACATGTATACGGTTCAATACCTTCTGACTGTGATAATTCAGTACAAAAAAAAAAAAATTAAATAAACAAGTGGACACAAAACACGAATCAGCTCGTTCCGACATCGGAATAATTGAGTGATGTCTGGCTGTTGATGGCTACGTATAATTACAAACATAACAAAAATGCATCTTTTCCACCAAACTTTTAAAGTTATACATTACTTCACTGCATCCAATAATATTGTATGTATTCTCATATTATTGTATTTATAAAATAATAACATAGCCGTCAATGTTTTGGTTTGGAAATCAGCTGATGGCAAATACAAGTTTAATTCGGCGTATTTACCTCAATTCTGTGCGAATATTCTTGCTTCTAGTTAGCATAAACGAATATCTAGATACTTTACTTATATGAGACAAGGTCATTTTTCGTTAAACAAAAATTTTTAAGTCGAAATATGACCTGAATAAGTCTCGCTGTGAACTAAATAATTTTTTTATTAACAGACTGGGAGCATGATTATTAAAAAATGAAGACATGATTCCGTTTACTATTTTTACTTGCTTTCTTCGTAATACAAGCTTACATAAAAATATATCAGTCCTATTCTACACAGCGTCGTTTATAACGGAACTGCAGTAATTGTTTACTATCGCACAATGATTGAAATACAATCAAATGGAAGTTGCTGTTATTCAATTTGGTTGTACTTAGCAAAAAAAGTACGGAGCTCCCGAAGTCTAGGAACGTAACCCTCCTTATTACTGTTATTTCTCATGGGAAAAATATGTTTCAATAACACGTTTTTAAATTAACGCAAGCTCTCCAGGAATGTAACCCTCACGTTAATTGAGAGGTGACTGTACTTTCACTCTCTTAACCCTTTAACGCCGATTGGACGTATTAACCATTTAACGCCGATTGGACGTATTAAACGTCGACAAAAATTGTCTGTCGTGTGCCGAACCGACGTACGAAACGTTGACGAAAAAGTTTTTTTTTTTAAATGCGTGGAAAAATAGTTATAAACCTACTAGGCAAAAACTTTTGAATCACGCGCCTTGGGGGATGCTGGGAGTTCACGGATCAAGCTGTTGTTTTGTTTACAATCGTAACCTAGGTGCGCATGCGCGAATTTTTTTCTTCTCGCACTAAAATGCATCAGCGACACATATCAGAAATGATTTCGTCAATTTGACATAATTTTTGCACCATTCTATATTAGAAGTTACATAGAATTTTATATATGAAAATGTGTGCAATTTCATGCACAATACAACAAACAATGACTCATGGTTGTAGCTTCTATCAGTTTTGAAATATTTTTATATAAATAACAATAAGTACCAAAATTTCAACCTTCAGTCAACTTTGACTACAGAAAAGGTAAAAAAATGCAATTGTAAGCCAAAACTCTTTTATTCTAGTAATATTCAATCATTTACCTTCATTTTAAAACAAATTGGAAGTCTCTAGCACAATATTTTGATTTATGGTGAATTTATGAAAAACACTTTTTCCTTACTTCCGCGAGGTAACTCTCCCGAAAAAATCTGAAATTTTTTCGTCCAATTGTCGTAATGTTTGCAGTTTTATATTAGCCATTACATAAAGTCTTATATATGGAAATGTGCGCAATTTTATGTAGAATACAACAATAAACAACCCATGGTTGTAGCTTTTACCAATTTTGAAATATTTTCTTATAAATAATGATAAGTGCCAAAATATCAACCTTTGGTCAACTTTGACTCGACTGAAATGTTCGAAAATCGCAATTGTAAGCTAAAACTCTTACTTTCTAGTAATACTCAATCATTTACCTTCATTTGCAATAAATTGGAAGTCTCTAGCACAATATTTTGATTTATGGTGAATTTTAGAAAAAAAACTTTTTCCTATGTCCGCGCGGTAACTGCCAAAAAAATAATAAATTTTTTCGTCCGATTGTCGTAATGTTTGCACAGTTTTATATTAACCGTTAAATAATGTTTTATATATGAAAAAATGAGCAATTTCATGTAGAATACAACAATAAAACAATCCATGGTTGTAGCTTTTATCAGTTTTGAATTACTTTCATATAAATAACGATAAGTGCCAAAATATCAACCTTCGGTCAAATTTGACTCAACCAAAATGGTCAAAAAACGCAATTGCAAGCTAAAACTCTTACATTCAAGTAATATTCAATCATTTACCTTTATTTTGCAAAAAAAAATAGAAGTCTCTAGCACAATATTTCGATTTATGGTGAATTTATGAAAAAAAACATTTTTCCTTACGCCCTCGCGGTAACTCTTCCGAAAAAAATCAGAAATTTTTTCGTCCGATTGTCGTAATGTTTCACCATTTTAAATTAGCCATTACATAAAGTTTTATATATGAAAATGTGTGCAATTTCATGTAGAATACAACAAAAATAACCCATGGTTGTAGCTTTTATCAGTTTGGAAATATTTTCATATAAATAACGATAAATAGAAAAAATTTGACCTTCAGTCAACTTTAACTCGACCGAAATGGTCGAAAACTGCAATTGTAAGCTACAACACTTACAGTATAGTAATAGTATTCAATCAAATACCTTCATTTTGCAACAAACAGGAAGTCTCTAGCACATTATTTTGATTTATGGTGAATTTTTGAAAACAGCTTTTTTTTATGTCTTCGTGTTACGAATTCATGCATCATATTGTGATAATATTTTCTCTGTGTTGCTTTAATCGTTTTACAATTTGTTATATACCAAAATCATTGCAATTTAGTGCACAATACAACAAAAAATAATTAACTCATTAGCTTTAACCGTTTTGCTCACAGCTCGATTTGTATACAATTATACATATATTAAATTTTTTTTGCGGTCATATATTCCAATATTTATATATGATAATTATATTTTTTTCCATTTCTGATGGTTGCATACTAACCTTCAGGCAATGACAAAAAAAGGAGCCAAAACTGAACTCTTAATCTTGAAAATTAAGCATGCTGTGATTTTTTGAAAAAAATATGTTTTTTCCGCTTCAGCGCTCACTCGCCAACGCCGCCGGCATACGGGAGACACTTTCGGAAATACCGGCTCAGCGTTTAAGGGTAATTTGTCTTCACAATTGTCATGTTTCTAAGCCATACATGTTCAGGCTTTCTAGTCTTCTTTGGTAACCTATTTCCCTGATGGATGGAATTAACTAGTGGCTCGTTTGATCCCCCTCTAAATCTTTTTATGTCCTTTCTTAGTGTTGGTGACCAAAACTGTACTGCATACTCAAGGTGAGGTCTAGCTATTGATGTGTAGAGCTGCAGCACTGTCTCCTTGTTTCTGTATTTTAACTGCATCTTTGTGTATCCCACTAGTTTATGTGCCTTTTTTTCAGCTTTTATGCACTGTTTTGTGGATTTTAATTAAGTCCTTGGGTATTACTACTCCAAGGTCCTCTTCTTGTTCTATGCTATTTATCTCATTCCCAAGCAGGATGTAGTTGGCATGAGGGTTGTTTGTTCCTAATTGTAAAACTTTACATTTATCCAAGTGAAAAGACATTTGCCATCTTTTTTACCAGTCTCCTATTTTCTTTAGATACATTTATCCAAGTTAAAAGGCATTTGCCATCTTTTTGACCACTCTCCTATTTTCTTTAGATAATTTCTTAAACTTTCTATTGTCTCATCTGTTGCATTTACACGTACAGTAGTACCTTGAGATACGAAAAACTTGAGATACGAAAGCCAATGCGAAAAATTTTACTGCTCTACATACAAAAAGTTTTCAAGATACGAAAGGTTGTTGCTGTAAAGTCCCGAGATTCGCCCGGACCACCGAGAACAATTTTAAAACTCCCGCGCCGCCAACTGAGTAAACTCGCCACCATCCTCCCGCTCTCCCATTGGTTCCTGATGCTAGTCACCCCATAAGGTCCTGCTCTCCTATTGGTCAGCATCTACCCCTTGTGCTTTAAGTATTCTATTGGTAAAAGGATGCTGTAAATTGAAAAACTTATTCATGCAATACATTTAATAAAAAAAAACACTAGGTAAAGATAGAATAAAGAATAGAAATGAATGGTTATTATACTGTTTGGTAGTTTCAGTAGTTGAAGAGAGATAATGAAAATTTATGGCTTACTGTGTGAAGTGATTGCTTGTCGATCGTTCGATACTCATAAGTGCTGGATGTAAACAGACGTTTGGAAGCTTTTTTTTTGTTTGTTTATAATAGTTAATGGTTACTTAATAATTATTTGAAATGAGTACATGCAATACATTTAATAAAAAAAATTGTGAATTAGATATCATAAAATAGTATAAAATAAATCAGACTGCCAACAAATACGTATTTTTTAGAATTCTTCTTGTGTTTTATTATTACGTTACGTATACACGTTTCATTATAGCTGTCAGTAACTCGGTATCTCCATTAGGTAAAGATAGAATAAAGAATAGAAATGAATGGTTATTATACTGTTTGGTAGTTTCATTAGTTGAAGAGAGATACTAATGACAATTTATGGCTTACTGTGTGCTAGGAAAAATGATTGCTTGGCGCTCGTTCGATACTCGTAAGACGGGTAAGAGCTGAATGTAAACAATCGATTGGAAGGTTTGTTTTTTGTTTATTTGTGTATTATAGTTAATGATTAATTAATAATTATTTGAAATGAGTACATACTGATTATTTATACATTTTATTGGCATATTCTAAGCTTTTAGCTCTTAGGTTTAGATGTCAGAATCACAAACTAGGCTACAGTAGCAACCGCTAACATAGGCTAGGCTTATTGCTAAGGGACATATGCTAAAGTCCTAATATATGCAGTAAAAATGGGGTTGAACATTACATGCAGTTGAATATTACTCAAGTATGTACAGAATTTTGCCTTTTTGGAGTCCTATTTCTTCCGTCGTGTTTTAGGCCTGGAAATATAATTTACTGGGGTGTTTTTGGAGGGCTTGGAACGGATTAGCCATTTTACATGTAAAATGTGTTCCAAGATACGAAAAACTCATAATACGAAGGCCGCCTCGGAACGGATTAATTTCGTATCTCGAGGTACCACTGTAGTTGGGTGTTATCTGCAAATTTGGCTATCCTGCTAGGTAATCCCACATCAGTGTCAGTAATATAAATAAAAAACAAGAGGAAGCCAAGGACAGAACCTTGAGGAACTCTGCTTGTCACATCTGCCCATTCTGATTCTTCAACATTTATTACAACTCGCTGTTTCTATTAGTTAGCCAGTCTTCGATCCAGTCTGCTGTTTCTCCTACAATTCATAAAGCTCTAACTTTTGACATTAGTTTCTTGTGTGGAACTTTGTCAAAGGCCTTTTGGAAACCTAAGTAGGGTATATCTATTGCCCTACTACTAGGGGCACATTACCTAGTTTCCATCCTTTAGGTGCCCTTCGTTGTTCTGCTGTTTTTCTGTAGAGTTTATATAGGTGATGAACTATCTCTTCTTTTAACTTTAATTTCTCTTGGATGAATCCCATCCGGGCCAGGAAATTTGAACTTATTTAGTTTTCTATTTTGTTTTTAATGTCTTCTTCTGTAAATATTATTTTGTCAAGTGGTTCTGCCCCTTCATATTCAATAGCTGGTTCAGGGATGGAGGAAGTGTCTTCAATTATAAAAATACTAGTAAAAAACTTATTCAATAATTTTGCTTTTTCCAAGTCTGAGTTTACTAGGTTTCCTCCATTGTCTCTTAAGGGACCTATGCTATTTTTTATTGTCTTCCTACTATAAACATGAGCAAAGAATTCTTTTGGGTTTCCTTTACATACTAATGCAAATCTCTTATCCTCATTTATCTTCGCATTTCTTACTACATAATTTATCCGCCATTCTACAAGTTCTTTATGCCTGCTTGTTTCTTCTGGTGCTGGTTGTGTATTCATTAATTTGTGCAATCTGTTTGTTTCTCTTATTTTATTTCTTTTTTCTCTGTTGAACCACTTAGGCTGAGAGTTGTCCTTACTTAATAGAAATATTCAAAATACTGAAAGGCATAACAAAAGTAGACAGTAACCTATTTAAGTTAAACAAAAATCACACAAGAAATAATGAAAGGAAACTAGAACTGAAGAGATACAACACATCCCATTGTGGGAACTTCTTTACATACAAGATATGTGATACATGGAGTAAACTGCCATATGAAAAGTTTTCAAGATACGAAAGGTTTCTGAAAGTCCGAGATTCGCCCGAACCACCGATAACAATTTTGAAACTCGCGCCGTGCGCCGCCATCTTAGTACTAGTAGACTCGCCACCATCCTCCTGCTCTCCCATTGGTTCCTGATGCTAGTCGCAACCATGAGATCCTTCTCTCCTATTGGCCAGCATCCCTCCCATCATGCATCTATGTACATGGTGGCGTGACTCGGCCACTCGGTACCAGCATCGTTATCGTACGCACGCGGTATTCGTTTCGGGATCGTCAACTGTTTCTGAATCTACTAGTCAGAGTTGACATTGTGATGGTGTTAGTGTCATTTGTATTTTTAAAAAAATTTCTCATTTCTTTTCACAGAAAATGGAAAAAGAAGAGCAACTCTTGAGTGACGACATATATGATATGATTGACCAAGAACTCTCTCGTGGGATAAGTGACCAAGATCTCTCACATGGGATAAGTGATCAAGGTCTCTCTCATGGGATAACTGGAAACTTTGCAAGGTTGGTAGAATCTCCACTCCCTGCTGAACAGAGGGTGTTGACCAATCATTTACAACATGCATACCAGTATAATCAAGGCACTTCAGTTTATGTTGAAGGTCAGCAGCCAAACATTCAGTACCCAAATCAGTTGCAGAGAGAGCATTTGGTTGAACAGGGTTTTGATGGACACCAGGGCCAACAGTCATGAGGTGCAACAATTAGTAGATAATTATCAAGACGGGGAGCCGTTAATGAACACTACGCGTTTATAGAAAAAAAGACACCCCGAAAAGGCTCACACAGGTCGTATGCTTGCACAGTTCGATGATATTTGCCTGAGTCGTTTCAGGAACATTGTGAAAAGTAGGCAGAAGCAATCTACCTTGGATCATTATTTTTTAAAGAAGCCTTTAGCATTAGCAGGAGTAAGCAAAAAGGAAGAACCAAGTGATAAAAAACAGAAAGTTGTAAGCAAAAAGGAAGAACCAAGTGATAAAAAACATTAACTTGAAAGTGGTGATGAAGTTGAAATTCTGTAAAAAAAAAAAAAAAAAAAAAAAAAAAAAAAACCTACGTAAAATAAAAAGAAGTAAAAAAAAATTTTTTTTTTTAGTTTTTTGTAAAGTTAAGTGTATGTACCGTATATTTCGGCGTATAAGTCGACCGGAAGATAAGTCGACCCCCCCATTCTGAGTAAATTTTTATGATTTTAACTAATATCGGGTATATTAGTCGACCTATAAAATGTGAGGCCAACCGTACACTCAAAATAAGCAGCAGTGTAAAACATATCATATAAAATAACCTGAATGTTATTACGGTACATATGTTGCTCTACTTACCATAAGAAATACAGGTAATATACTCGGTATATTAACAAATCTGTGTAATATATAAAAGATGAATACCGTCAAATATGATTAGAAATGACGAAACGAAAGATACGTTACTCGAGTGTAATGTAAACAAACAAAGCGCTAATTAACGCTGCATAACAGCCTACGTATATATGTATGTACAAACTGCCACTCAAGTTAATGTTTTGATTGGGTTGTTAAAACGACGTGCCGGTATTTTATTATGTTGGAATATTCCTTGACCATTGGTTCTTCTATGGAATAAAGAGGCTCATTTGAGGGAAAACGGACCTGCAGTTGATTCACCAGATTCAAACTGGGATCCTTATGATGAAACCGTGAATGATAATTTGTCTGATGAATTGTTTAATTCAAGTGACAATGACTCAAGTAATTTTGAAGGATTTTAAATGCATATTTACTATTAGATACAATTTTTTTTAAATTTTATTTAAAGTGATAAAGATTTCATACCATAAATGTTTTTGAACAATACCCCGGTAAATACAAAACTGTCAGAGTGAACGCATCCTTCTCAATTACTATACTACAAATAGCTACGCAATGTTTACACTTGATGTGCGATTGGGGTTTCTTCAAGTTACTTTGATTTGTTTCATTTTATTTAAGGTAACGGATGTTCAAATGTATTATTATTGTCGTATTACAGTGTGAAATGTTTTTAATACTGGTATTTACATACATAGTTACCTCAACAAGGCTGTCATTGTTATTAGCCAATTGTAAAGCCTAGATTCCTGTACCGATAAGCCAAAATAATAAAGATTCACTTTTTGTTACCGTTAGATAAGTCGACCCCCTAATTTTGGAATGATTTTTTGGGGCTAAAGGGTCGACTTATACGCCGAAATATACGGTATGTACATACGTATCTGCTGTTTGTTCTCCTCCTCCTCTGCCGCCACTTTCGGAGATAGCCTCACTCGAAAGGTAAGCTTCCACATTTTATGTACAGTATTTCTTGTATACCATGTACACTAATACACTTTATTTACAGGTTATTTTGCATTTTGTTATTAATTTAGGTATTGAATGGTCCAAATTGTTGTAGTATTTCACTGTTTATAGGTCAATTTAGCTTTATTATGAAATTTACTGGGGTGTTTTTGGAGGACTTGGAACGGATTAGCCATTTTACATGTAAAATGTGGTCCAAGATACGAAAACCTCATGATACGAAGGGCGCCTCGGAACGGATTAATTTCGTATCTCGAGGTACAACTGTACTTTGTTATTGTATTTTCATATTTTCCATGTTACTCTAGTTAGAACTTTGATGGGGACTGGTTGGGAGGGAACTGTCAGTTCACTTGACGTATGAGGGAAGGGGAGTGTTGCTAACAGCGTGTCAGTTTAATTTTCTCTCTCTTTCATAAATCAAGAATTTCCATCATTCCATATCGAATGTATAACATATGCTCTCTGTCTGCATAATAATTCATAAATAATTTCACTCTCTTAATGTATGGACAATCTCTCTCTCTCTCTCACTCTCTGTCTCCGTAATAATTCATAAATAATTTCACTCTTAATGTATGGACAACCCTACACACACACAATGTGTGTGTGTGTGGAATGAAATATGAATTACAGTATGGCATTAAACTAACTTTTAAATGAAATTGAAATGCTCTGAGAGCACAATTTTGTCGTATTTAGACAAAGATACGTAGCAATAAAGGAGTTCTTAGAAGCGAAGTTGACAAGACTTCTAAAAATAGATCGGCCAGAAGGGGAGAGAGACAAATCTCTCTACGATGCTTACTCTTATTTTTAAAACCATTTATTTCTTTTTTTAAGGGTATATGACAGGCAGTGAGGAAGGTGAAGATTAGGAGATGTTATTGCTTGAAAAGAGTCCCCCTTCCATATGAACCAGCAGGCAACTGTTTCTCTACTGTCCCTTTCTATTGCTTTCTTCTTAAGAACAACTGTGTTCCATTCTTACTAAAATCTTGTCCATTGATGATTGTTTATTTCTTGCATTTTAAAATGTCACTGTTATCCAGCTGGTTGATAAAACCTTTTGCTACAACTATATCAGGGTGATATTTCTTCGTGTAAACTTTGCATTTTTGTGTTTTTTATTTTTCTTTTGTATATCTGTGAGTTTTTCTTTCTCTTTGCCTTGCTGGCATCTCTAGCCTTCTTAGGACCATGATAGCTTAAATATACTAGTACAATTACTTAGTACTTAAGAAAAAAAACACACACAAAGTTTAGCAGAGATGTGCGCTAATTGAGACCCATGCATAGACTGAACCATTTTCTTGGTTTTACATGGGAACCACATACAGACACACATGTGACCCACTTAATCCCATACATATTCTAGCTGGTTGTCTTTGTCCGCCCTTAAACCAAACTCATATCCATTGACAGAACTGAATTTTCATCAGACAAAACATCCTTTAACCAACTTGTCTATTAAGCAAGGTGTCCATTAACCAAAGTATAGCTAAAGATGGCTCCATCTCAAGGGGTAATCTTTTATTTTGAACGGTAGTCTTGCTATTCTCCTTAGATACTGTTCAAAATTTGCCAGGTTGTATATTAAAAGCTTATAAAGAGTCAAAATCTCATATGTAGAGCGCACTATTCATACAATTATAGTGCAGCTACAGCTTTTAAGTTTTGTAACTGCAGCAATTTCTATGCATTTTCTCTTTTGTTAACATCTTCACCATATTTTTCTTTTAACCACCATTCCAGCTATAGAATTTACCTCCCTATAGCATATGAGATATTTAACTCAGTCACCTAGTTAAAGTATCTTTTATAACAAATAGCAAGTCTCCTTAGACTGTCTTGCTATGCTTACATAATCCACAAAGGCCATAACTTTGATAATTCTATCTTTTGAATAAGCACAAACTTGTAATTCCAAACTATGATTTTATTTTCTTCTTGTAGTACTTTACTAAATTCCATGAGGACAATTGTTCTCTTGTTCACATCAAGACAATATGCATTTTCTTATAATTTAGCCATAACTTTTACTGTTTATGTAGCACATCTACACAAGTTTTATCAATTTGGTAGCCATACTGGTACCAAACATGATATGAGTTATGATGGTAGACTCTGAACCACACATGATGTGAGTTTTAGTGTGCTAAAAAGGATGAATAATTTTCAGTAATATGACAAACAAAATTTTAAGTGCTACAGAATACTGTTACGGTACAAGATAAGATTTCTGGGTTTTGGTGGTATACCTGTACTGAAAAAGAATCATAAGGTCTGGTGGTATACCAAATAATATTTATAAGTTCTAGTGGTATCGGATATCAAATGAACTTTCCGAGTTTTGTTGGTAGACGTATTGAAAAGATTTTACTTAATTTAGCAGTACATATAGATACAAAATTTATAAGTTTTGGTGGCATACCTGCACCAAACAAGATTCTTAAGATGACTACAGAGGTCAGTCAAGCAGGAAGCTAAGAATCGTGAGCATGGGAATTCTGGAAGGCCGGGACATACAGACACCCAAAAACACCAAAAATCAGGAAGGAATCACAGATTATTTAAAAAACCTGCCTGGGAAGAAGAGAATAAGCGAACTTCTGCTCTCCAAGGTGGTTGAAGAAAGACTTAATGCGTCACAGGGTTCATGCGTGATCGATAACCATACTCCACCTCTTCTACGCCTTACATGCCAGATGCCACAGATTCCTTGCATGTACAATTTTTTATTGTTTTTAACCAGTTTCCATCTGGCACCAGAAGATTTATTCTAATGCTAAGACAGAAGGTTTATTCTGCATATGAACAATTTTATTTTTCCTGTACCAAAAAGGATTTAGGAGTTTTGCACGAAACAAGGTTTGAAAGATTTTGGTGGAATACATGTGCCAAAAATGACTTAAAGATTTTGGGGTATATCATACATTATTTATGAGTTATAAGATTTTATGGTATGCCTAACAAAATTACAAGTTTTTGTGGAGCACCTATATATCAAATAATATTTATGAGATTTGGTGTAGCACTGGTACCAAACACGATTTACGAGTTTTAGTAGTACTATACCTGTACTGAAAAAGGATTTAAATGGTTTAGCAGTACACCAAACAAAATTTATGAGTTCCAGTGGCATATCTGCATCAAATGATATCTATGAGTTTTGGTGGTATACTGTACTGAAAAGCATTCACACGTTTAGTGGTAAATCATATAAAATTCATAAGTTTTGGTGATATATCTGTATCATACAAGATTTATGAGTTTTGGTGGTACAGTATACCAGTACCAAGCAAACTTTATATTTTTACTATTATACTTACAACTAAAAAACAATTTGTTTTAGTGTAAATACTATGTAAGAATAAGATTTATAATGTTTGGTGATATAAGTTTACTAAACAAGACTTGAAAGTTTTTGTGGTATGCCTCTATCAATTAGGATTATTGTTGGGCAAAATATATTTATGTTTTGGGCAGCTTTACTGCATCTAAGTTTCCTAATACAGCACTATTATTAAATAATGTTTGGGTTTTCTTGAATTACCTCTAGGGAGTTTTCATAAAATATCCTTTAATCATACTATAGCTGGTTCACTTAAGGTAGATTCTTGGATGAGCCCTATTCTCACGAGACGTTAGTTTGGCGACCGCTGATTGGCTGGGAGCTGCCTACCTCCCGGTACCAGCCAATCAGCGGCCGCCAAACAAACGTCTCGTGAGAATAGGGCTCATCCAAGAATCTACCTTAAGTGAACCAGTTATAGTAATCAGTTACAGATAACTTATACTAATTGCTATATATTATGATGTGAACAAGCTTTCTGAATACTGGACCGAAGGACTATTATTCTGTGCTCGGCCACTTAGGCAAAGGCCAACTCCTGATGACACTAACATCCAATGTGTCTCATCTGATGAATGATTTTCAAACCCTTGAAATTCCTTAATCTAGGCTTTCCTATTTTAATGATGCACATTTTGACTAATTATCAAAGTCACAACTGTCATAGAGAGAGAGAGGGACATTGTACATGTATGAAAATGCTACCAACAGCTCCTACTAGAGGAGGCATGCATTCAACTCTAAAGACTAGTGACAGGAGGGTAAACCACCATTTATGGTCATCACCACTTAAGAGCAAAATCTCCTTCACACCCTCTATAACGCTCTTAGAGACCAAGAATGCTGGATTGCTGAGCTCACTGAAATTGTAATTGTAACACAAAACCTATGACTGATTTTTCCCCAATAAATGATACACTTTTTGTTGTTCATGTTAAGTAAGCTTACATTCGGCATTAAACCATGGCTTACCTTAAGACGAAACTTGAGGATTATAGAAGAATTTTCTTCTTGATAACTCCATCTATGGGGAGGCCTCAGAGTCATTGTTGCTGGAGGCAGGAACTGAAGGAGCAGCAATGTACGCTATGAGGACTGACATCATACCAACTGAAGTTCAAGCGAGAGATGGTCCGAGTTGATCACCATTTAGTCAACTTTTATCCTCTTTGGAGCGAATAAAGGAAAAAAAGGCAAAACAACATCCCAACAGAAAGAGCAGGGTGTCAGAGCTATTGAAAATTGGAGAAGAGCGAGGGAACTGGATGGTGTTACCCTCAAAGACATTAAGGACACATTAATTTCTTCCACTTCACCCTTGTAGTACTTCTTCCATTGGGCAGGCAACCAACTTAGCTCTCAACACACTGCAAATAAGCCATATACTCCTGGCCTTTATAAATACACAAAATTTGAGGGCCTACAAAGGAAGACATGAATCTAACACACCATTTCATTCCCTACAAACCTACTGATCATTCTTCCTTGCAGGAGAATCATCAGGTATTGTCTTTATACCACAGATAGAAAAGGATAAAATCAGCAACCATTCGACCAAGAAATAATTAGCAAAGAATAAGCTTTAACAACAGTCATGATGAAAAGTGAAGTACTGAAGAAAAAGTGACTACTAATCGAGTGAGAGGGGGGCTTCCAATATCTTTTGCTCACTTGCTGCTAGTTAGCTACCTTGTTATCTAGCCTCAACAACCAGACCAGCTGTTGCCTAAGGTATATCCATATTAAACACAATAGTTTGTATTCTGGTAGGAACAAAGTACATTTTAAGTTCATGTGAGTCCTACTAGCTAGCATCTGTCTAACATTCAATTACTTTTAAGTTTACATCAACACACCTGAAGAAACTGGCGAATGTTAAGGAGTCGGTAAGACAACACTTTATTAGTGGCAGTGCTGAGCTTTACACAAGCAATTCGGACTGTGGCTTTCCAAAATATAGTAGAATCAGTTCCTTTTTTAACTGCAAACACCAGTACATGGCCCTCATTATCTTTGTACTCTCGGCAGCTACATTTAGGAAAGAAAAAACTAATTAGTTCATAAAAGTCAAAACAAGTCACCATTCATATTTTCAAAAAGCATTAATATTCTTAAAGCACTTTATGGGCACAGAAATTTCCAGTATAAAAAATATACTTGAAATAATTTCCTAATTTACAAGAAAACCTTCCCCTTTCAAAAAACAAAAAATATGAATAAATTTGTATTTTTCATAGCTAACAAACCTGAGGTCTTAACAATAAGATAATCTCCAAGTGCCAGCTGGTAACTGGTTAAAATAATCAAAGATTGTATAGCAAGGAATCTGTGAGATCTGGCAATTCCTGCACATACAAGGTGAGAGCTGGTTAAAGAGACAGACACACTTCAAAGGAAACTGTGATCTTGTTATGCAAATTTTTTCAGTCCTAACAAGCCTTTAAAAAAAAATAGAACACCCATCTTGTTTCTAATACACTGACAAAAATCAAACCTGTATGGACACTTACCATCAACTTGCCTTTTGATATTTGAAATAAAACTTCAGTGACTAATTTGCCTAAATAAAAGAATAATGACTTCTGGTGAAACAATTTAATACTGTAAAAGCATAAGCTTATATTCAAAAGGAAAGAACAAGTAAGTACTAACTCTCATTGTGAAAAACATGAGTTACATGTGAGGTGAGTATGTAGGGCTTTCTTAGCATGGGACTCTTCCTTTGGTAAACGACATAAGTTCTTTTAAGAATGGCTTGTTAAGCTAACCAGTTGTGTTGCATTCTATATTGCATAATTAAAATAATTAATATACTCACTGTTTCAATATTACACTAAGCAAGCAAACTTATTAATCAAACCTTTATTATGTATAATTTGAATCACGATAACAAGAAAAATGATATTGTAATGATACAATTAAGTTTGTTCATACTTACCTGGCAGATATATATATAGCTGTATTTTTCCGAGTCCGACAGAATTTTAAACACTTACGACACACGCAGTGGGAGTCAGGTGGTTAGTACCCATTCCCACCGCTGGGAGGCGGGTATCAGGAACCATTCCCATTTTCTATTCATAATTTTATTTCCACTGTCTCCTGAGGGGAGGTGGGTGGGTACTTGATTATATATATCTGCCAGGTAAGTATGAACAAACTTAATTGTATCATTACAATATCATTTTGTTCATGAAACTTACCTGTCAGATATATATATAGCTGAATCCCACCTTTGGTGGTGGGAGTAGACAGAATAGAAGATTTTAGGAAACATATATATGCAGATAATTGATATCTTGGTTCCTTACCTGTTAGCATAGTTGGCTTCGTGGTTACTGCCACGTAAGTCTGCTTTTGCTACTAGAGTTACCAGCGAGGTGAAGACCTTATATAGCTTGGTGCACTCCAGATGATCTGTTCAACAGGGGCGAGACCACGACGTGACTAGACCATTGACCATACAATGAGGGCAACGAAGTAAAACAAAACCACCTGGCATAGCCTACCAAAGGTATCCCACTAAGACTAAGCTAATGGAAGGGAGATCCGTCCAAGGCGGTCAACCCCACAACCATAAACACAAGTTAAAAACTCACCTAACCATTAAAGGATAGGATGAGTGCTACCTCTACCCCCAAAACAGTGTCTGCAGCGACGTATGGTCCGAGCAAGTAGCAATTTTCGTATGTTGCTTTCACCTCCCTCAGGTAGTGTGAAGCGAACACCGAATTGCTTCGCCAATAAGTGGCGCTCAAAATGTCTTTGAATGCCATATTTTTGTGAAAAGCCACCGAGGTAGCTATAGCCCTCAACTCGTGGGCTTTCACTTTTAGAAGCTTCATATCACTCTCACTACACTTTTCATGAGCTTCCTTAACCGTATTTCTTAAGAAGAACGCCAGTGCGTTCTTTGACATTGGAAGATCCGGTTTCTTCACCGAGCACCACAAGTTCTCAGAAGAGCCTCTGCATGCTTTGGTTTTCTGCAAATATAATTTGAGAGCCCTGACAGGGCACAGGACTCTCTCAGGTTCAGGTCTCACTAGCTCAGACAACCCTTTGATCTCAAACGTCCTCGGCCATGGGTTGGGAAGGGTCTTCCGTTTCTTTGCTAAGAACGTAGGACTTAGGGAACAAACCGCACTATGATCTGTGAACCCCCAATGTGCTTGCTTATAACCTGGATTTCGCTAACCCTCTTCGCCGTCGCCAGAGCAGTTAGGAAAATGGTCTTCTTTGTCAGATTCCTAAGCGAAGCTGAATGGAGCGGTTCAAACTGACTTGACATCAGGAACTTAAGTACCACGTCCAAGTTCCACGATGGTACTTTAGGTTGGAGAGTCTTCGTAGTCTCGAAGGATCTAATGAGATCATGAAGGTCTCTGTCATTGGCTAAGTCGAGTCCTCTATGTCTGAAGACTACAGAAAGCACGCTTCTGTAGCCTTTAATCGTGGGAACAGCTAATTTCGCTTCTTTCCTGAGGTGAAGAAGGAAATCTGTTATCTGGCTCACAGAGGTAGAGGTGGAGGAAATGCCCTTCTTCCTGCACCAACTTCTGAAGACAGCCACTTTGATTGGTATACTGCGATTGAGGAGGGCCTCCTTGCGGTGGCAATCGCCTTAGCCACAGGTCTTGAAAAACCCCTCGCTCTGGCCAACTTCTTGATAGTCTGAACGCAGTCAGACTCAGAGCGGGGAGGTTTCTGTGGTACCTCTCGAAGTGGGGCTGTCTGAGTAGATCTTTCCTTAGGGGCAGAGTCCTCGGAAAGTCTACCAAGAAGGACATTACCTCTGTGAACCAGTCGGACGCTGGCCAGAAGGGGGCGATGAGGGTCATCCTCGCTCCCTCTGATGCCGCAAACTTCCTCATTACTTCCCCGAGTATCTTGAATGGGGGAAAGGCGTAAATGTCCAGTCCCGACCAGTTCCAAAGTAGGGCGTCTACTGACACTGCTCCCAGGTCCAGAACTGGGGAGCAATACAACGGAAGTCTCTTCGTCCAGGAAGTTGCGAAAACGTCCACATGAGGACGTCCCCACAGCTTCCACAACGACTGGCATACCTCCTGATGAAGGGTCCATTCTGTCGGCAGAAGCTGTCCTTGCCGACTGAGGTGGTCCGCTCGAACGTTCTCTACACCTGACACGAATCTTGTCAGGATCGTGACGTCTTGCGACTTCGCCCATAGCAGGACATTCTTCGCGATGGCGAACAGAGAAGGAGAGTGAGTTCCCCCCTTTTCCCCTGGTTTCCTTGGGGGGGGGGGTATGCCAGGGCTGTGGTGTTTGTCTGAGGTTGATCTGAACCACTTTGTTGGAGACTTCCTCTTGAAAGAACCTTAGCGCAAGTAAATTGCTGAAAGTTCTTTGAGATTTATGTGCCAGGACACCTGTTCCCCTCTCCAGGTGCCTGACACTTCTCTCCCTCCTAGTGTTGCTCCCCAACCCGTGGAAGATGCGTCGGAGAACAACACTAGGTCGGGGTTCCGAAGCTTGAGCGAAAGCCCTTCTGTAAGCTTCTGAGGATCCGACCACCATCTTAGGTGTTCTTTCACCTCTTCCGTCAACAACAAGATCGCTTCCAGATCTTGTTTGCGCGTCCAATTGTCGGACAGGAAGAACTGAAGTGGTCGAAGGTGCAACCTTCCCAGAGAAACAAACTTCTCCAGTAAGGAAATGGTCCCAAAAGCAAGACCTCATCCAATTCCCTCACCGAGCATGTTTCTTTCCCTAGAAAGGCTGCCACTTTGCTTAGGCATTGAAGTTGTCGCCCCTGGGACGGAAAAGCCCGAAAAGGCACTGAGTCCATCTGAATCCCCAGATAGACTAAAGATTGAGAAGGAGTCAGATGCGACTTTTCGAGGTTCACTAGAAGTCCCAGGGACTTCGCTAATGACAAAGTCGTGTGAAGGTCCTCCAGACACTGGTCTTGCGATGAGGCTCGAATAAGCCAATCGTCTAGGTAGAGAGAGATCCTTATCTTCGCAAGATGGAGCCACCTCACAACGTTCTTCATAAGAACAGTGAATACCATCGGCGCTGTGCTTAGACCGAAGCAGAGTGCCCTGAACTGGAATACCTTCCCTTTCAGGACAAACTGCAGGTATTTCCTGAAGGTCTAGTGAGACCATCCAATCCCCCGGTCTTAAGGCTGCTAGCACAGATTGAGGGGTCTCCATCTTGAACTTCTGCTTGGTAACGAAGCGGTTTAGGCTGCTGACATCCAGAACGGGGCGCCACCCCCCTGACTGCTTCGGCACTAGGAACAGACGGTTGTAAAAACCTGGAGAACCCAGGTCGAAGACCTGTTCCACCGCCTGCTCCTCGATCATTTGATCTAGTAGATCGTGAAGCACTTTCTGTTTCTCTCCCCGATATGAAGGAGACAAATCTTTTAGTGTCGAAGACAGCGGGGGCAACTTCAGGAACGGAATCTTGTACCCCTTCTTGACGATGTCCAGAGACCAAGCGTCTGCACCTCTCTCTTCCCAGGCTCTCGCGAAATGTAGAAGTCTGGCTCCTACCGGTGGCTGAAGGACTTCCATATCACTTCCCTCTCTTCGAAGGAGCGGGGGTCTTGCCTCTGGAAGTGCCTCTTCCTCGAGGGGCTGGCTTCGAGGAAGATCCAGATCGAAAGGGCTTCAATTTCTTTACAGTAGAGACCCCAGAAGACGATGTACCTGCTGGTCTCCTTGATGACTGAGCCAGAAGGTCCTGTGTTGCTCTCTCTTGTAGACTGGCGGCTATGTCCTTTACCATAGACTGGGGGAAGAGATGGTCTGACAAAGGAGCGAAAAGCAAATCCGCCTTTTGCGCTGGAGAGACCGATTTAGCGGTAAAATTACAAAAGTGCTATTTTCTTATGCAGTCACGTGCTGAAATGAGCAGTCAACTCCTCAGAACCATCTCTGACGGCCTTGTCCATGCAAGACAATACACTGGACAGCTCCCCCAGACTAATGGAATCAGGACTTCTGGACCTGGCATCCAAAACTCCTAGACACCAGTCAAGAAAGTTGAAGACCTCTAGAGTCCTGAAGAGACCTTTAAGATGAAAGTCTAGCTTGCTATGAGTCCAAGAGACTTTCGAAGATGACAGATATGATCTTCTGGAGGCATCCACAATAGTACTTCCAAAATCGCCTTGAGCCGAGGCTGGAAGTTTAACTCCGACGTTTTCTCCCGTCTCGTACCACATACCAGCTTTCCCGCAAAGTCTTGAAGGCGGCAAAGCGAAAGAAGTCTTGCCTGAAGCCTTCCTCCTTTCCATCCAATCGTGGACTTTGCGAAAAGCTTGCTTCGTGGAAAGCGACTTCTTCATTTTCACAAAGCCCGAGATCTTAGAAGCTTTGGATGACGAAAACTGAGAGGGAGGAGTTCGCGGAGCTTCAGGCTGAAATGTGTCTGCAAACACTGATTGGAGAAGACGAGTCAAAACTTTGTAGTCCGTCGAGACGGGAGCCAACTGCTGTTCGTCGTCCACTTCAACGAAAGCGTCACTAACTTCCTCTTCAGACACTGGAGAAGTCAGAGGAAGTAAAGAGGAATCACGAGCCTTCTCAAAAGAGAAAGAGCGGCGAACAGGTAGAGTTCCCGCTTCCACTTGCGCTTGCGGTGGAAAACTGGCGTCCGCAGGTGCGCGCTTGGCGTCCGATGCCACTCTTCTGGCGCCGACTGGAGCGCGCTCGACAGCCACAGGTGCACGCCTGGCATCCACTGGCACGCACCGAGCGTCCACTGGCGCGCGCTGAGCGTCCACTGGCGCGCGCTTAACTTGCACCGAAGCTCGCTCGGTGTCCACTGAAGCGTGCTTGACTTGTACTGAAGCGCGCTCGGCATCCACTGAAACACTCTTCCTATCATCAGGTTTCGTACGAGCGGATAAAACCGCTTCCCGACAGCGAGAGCCGCTGGGGAGCAGAACGAACTCTAGAGGGAGACTCAAACGGAGAGAGAGACGAGCGAGGAGAAGGAGAGGGAGAATGCCTCGACCTCTTCACAGGAAGCCTCCTTTTCTGGGAGGGGCTGATCCTGTGAGCAGGAGAGTGGCGAGGGGACGCCTTCTTCCTACTCCCAGGAACCGCCACTTCACGCACCTTAGAGCGACTGCGGTGCTTGAAAGAGTCATCTAGTAAAGACTCCACATCCGAAGAATCCTTACGCTTCTTCTGCGGAGGAAAAGCAGCAAACGCACTATCTGGCGAAGAGCAAAGTTCCGGAGAACAACTTGGACGTGAAGCGTCCCGAACACGAGCCGTCCTTTTCAGCGGACGTGATGCAGCATGAGAGCTCCACCCCTTGCACGGGGAGGAAGCCTCTGAAGACGAAAAGCACTCCTTGAGGAGACGTGCACGCGCACGCTCCTTGGCAGTCTGGGTAGGTTCATCAGAAGCTGCCGAAGGCACGTCAGATCGGTGGGGGTTCCTCGTAACCCTCCTTCGGCTTTCAACATGCTCTCTCCCCGTAACCTGGGAGTCAAGCAGAGGTCTAGGCCTAGAGGCGGAATGAGGCCGATCTGATGCACCCTCCACTACACAAGGGGCACTTTCACTGCACTTTATAACTTCACTTTTGCTCTCCAGAGCCATCACTTTCGACTCCAAGTTACGAATCGACTCAAAAATTAAAGATAAAGTATTACCTTCTACAGACACTGCTTCAGGGCCCGAAGGCAACACTACAGGGGTAGGAGCATTAACTACAGAAGGAGGGTTAGCAGGAGAATCATTAAAATCTTGCCTACTCGAAACACTCCTGGAGGAAGACCTCCTTAACCTATCCCACTCAAGTTTCTTAAGATAGGTTTCATACACCTTCCACTCAGAATCTGTTAAGCTTTCACACTCCTTACAAAGCTTTCAAACGCACATTCATGCTCCCTGTAAACCTTACACACAGTATGTGGGTCTACTGAAGCTTTCAGTAGCCTACCTCTACATTCAGACTTAGAGCAAAATCTAGCGCTAGCTGAAATACTCTGACATCTTATTCAAAGAAAAATCAAAACCAAAATCAAATCAATCCACTATCAACGTGTGCCTAGCCACCGATCCAATTCAGATACCAAAAAAAAACCAAAAGGGATACTCAAGTAGCCAATAAGTTTCCAAAATCTAGACGGAGGTGCTGCAAACGGATGTTTACAACACCGGCGACAGAAAAATTATGCATAGAAAATGGGAATGGTTCCTGATACCCGCCTCCCAGTGGCGGGAATGGGTACTAACCACCTGACTCCCACTGCGTGTGTCGTAAGTGTTTAAAATTCTGTCGGACTCGGAAAAATACAGCTATATATATATCTGACAGGTAAGTTTCATGAACAAATATTACTTTGTTTTATAAAAGTAAAAATGGCTACAGTGGACAATCAGCCCTTTGAGATTCTGATGAAATCAAATTAAGTAGGGTAAATTTCATCTGCTGAGATTCTGATAACATCAAATGACACTATAAATTGAAAAAAAAAATTATGATGTTAGGCAGCATTAGAATGAAATCTGGAAGGTATTTGGGATGGGGGATGGCTTGACTGTATCTCTCTTAACATTAAGGGCAGTTCAAAGAGAATTACTAACATGCAAGTTATTATCAGAATATCATGAAAATTTATTCTATTGAACCTTACATTTTATGCAATAATAGGCCTAAATGGAAATTAAGTATATAACGTACATCAAAACAAAAAGTGAATCTATTACTTTTTAAATATTTGTTTAAAAGTACTTTTTAAAACACTTGTTAACAAAATGATATTGTTAAGATACAATAAAGTTTTGTACATACTTACCTGGCAGATATATACTTAGCTATAGACTCGGTCGTCCCGACAGAATTTCAAAACTCGCGGCACACGTGACAGGTAGGTCAGGTGATCCACCATTCCCGCCGCTGGGTGGCGGGATCCGGAACCATTCCCGTTTTCTAAGACAGATTTTCTCTTCCATCTTTCTCCTGAGGGGAGGATGGGTGGGCCATTAATCGTATATATCTGCCAGGTAAGTATGTACAAAACTTTATTGTATCTTACCAATATCATTTTTGTACATGAAAACTTACCCAGCAGATATATACTTAGCTGATTGGCACCCTTGGTGGAGGGCAAGAGACAGCTAAACATAATGATAATACTTAAACTAAAATACCATTAGAAAAACAGGGAAAACAAAAAAACAACATATGTTCTTGGATATAATAATCCATGGTTCCTACCTGATTGGGCTGAAGACTTCATGACTACTGTCTATGAGTCTGTCTGCCTCAAGAGTCCCAGCGAGGTATGGACCTATGGCTGAATAACTCTTTGGATCGTGTCAATGGGGGGTTAGCCTGCTTACGCGACAGAGCCTACTCTGGATCGTACCAATGGGGGCTGACCCACTTACATGGTAGAGCCTTTACCTTTGTCATATCAATGGGGACTAGCCCTCTTACATGACAGAGTTAAGGTTTCTATAAACTAAACACAAGGAGCACTGAAGCAATCCGATCACCTGACCATGTTAGTACTGTTATAACCTATGAAATTGCAAGAGGGTCCCCTATTCCCTCTGACAATCAACCAATAAAAACAACCACCAATAAAGAAAAATTTTAACACTAAACTAAGTTAAGAAGGATTAGCTTCAGCTCCTTCTCCCAGCACTGAATCCGCAGAAACATACGCTCCCAGAGCAAAGCACTTTTCGTAAGAAATTTTTACGTCTCTTAGATAATTGGAGGCGAACACAGAGTTACATCTCCAAAACGTTGACTCTATCAGAGCCTGAAGAGACCAGGTTTTTGTGAAAGGCCAATGACGTAGCTATGGCTCTCACTTCATGTGCTCTTACTCTGAGAATCTTGAGGTGCTCTTCATCACAAGTAAGGTGAGCCTCCTTTATTAAATCCTTTATGAAGAACGTTAGGGCATTCTTTGAAATAGATCTTTTAGGATCTTTTACAGAAGCACCAAAGGACTTTTCTTCTGTACCTCCTAATAACACTTTTTTCCTCAGGTAGAACTTGAGTGCCCTGACTGGACACAAAGTCCTCTCTAGTTCTCTTCCTGTTAGTGAAGAAAGTCCTTTTACCTCAAAGCTTCTAGCCATGGTTTTGAGGGGATTTTCGTTTTTCGCTAGAAAAAGTGGTTTAAAGGTGCAAACCGCTGAATCCTTCCTAAAACCAACTTTACCTTCCAAGGCTTGCAACTCGCTAATTCTCTTAGCTGCTGTTGCTAATGCGAATAGAAATAAGGACTTTCTAGTTAAGTCTCTAAACGAAGCTGTGTGAGAAGGTACGAATTTTTCTGACATTAGGAACTTAAGGACTTCCACATCCAAGTTCCAGCTAGGTTTCTTGATTTTCTGGTCTTTCGTGGTTTCGAAAGATCTTATTAGGTCATGGAGATCTTTATTGTTCGTAAGATCTAGACCTCTATGTCGAAAGACTGAGGCCAGCATACTCCTGTAACCTTTTACTGTAGATACTGCTAGGTTACAATTCTTTCTCAAATAGAGAAGAAAATCAGCAATTTCAGTTACAGAGGTACTGGAAGAGGATATTTTCTTACTCTTACACCATCTTCTAAACAACTCCCACTTCGACTGATACACCTTAGAGGTGGAAACTCTTCTGGCTCTTGCAATAGCCTTCGCAACTTCGCGCGAAAAACCCCTTGCTCTGACAAGTCCTTCGACAGTCTGAAGGCGGTCAGACTTAGAGCGGGGAGGTTCTTGTGAAATCTGTCGAAGTGGGGCTGTTTGAGAAGATCGTTCCTTAGTGGAAGCGATCTTGGAAAATCTACTATCCACTCCAGTACCTCTGTGAACCAGTCGAGAGCTGGCCAGAAGGGAGCTATTAGGGTCATTTTTGTTCCCTCTGAGCAAGCGAACTTCCTCAATACTTCCCCTACTATCTTGAAAGGAGGGAAGGCGTAAGCGTCTAAACCTGCCCAATCTAGCAGAAAGCTGTCTACGGCTATCGCTTGTGGATCCGAGATCAGGGAGCAATAATTTTCCAGTCTGTAGTTCTTGTTGGTCGCGAACAGGTCTATATTGGGTCTTCCCCACAGATGCCAAAGTTGTTGGCAAACCTGAGGATTGAGTGTCCATTCCATGGGTAGGACTTGGTCTTTCCTGCTCAACAAATCCGCCCGGACATTTCTCTCTCCCTGCACAAACCTTGTGAGAAGAAAGATTTCCCTTTCCTGAGCCCAATTCAGCAGGTCCTTTGCTGACTCGTACAGGGAGAAGGAATGCGTCCCCCCCTGTTTCTTTATATATGCCAGGGCTGTTGTATTGTCCGAGTGGATTTGAATCACCAGACCTGAGACCTGTTCCTCGAAATGAACTAGAGCCAGATGAATGGCTGTTAGTTCTTTCTTGTTTAAGTGCCAGGACACTTGTTCTCCTTCCCAAGTGCCTGACACTTCTTTCGAACCTAAGGTTGCTCCCCCCCCCCCCCCCCCCCCCCCGAATCTGAGGCGTCTGCAAATAACGCTAGGCAAGGGTTCTTTAAGTGAAGGGAGATCCCCTTGCTTAGTTTTTGTGGATCTAACCACCAGAGGAGATTCTCCTTGATTCCCTTCGAGATTGGAAAGGTTTCTCCCAGTTCTTGAGACTTCCAATCCCATCTCTCCTTCAGATAAAATTGAAGGGGTCTTAGGTGTAGTCTTCCTAAGGAAACGAACTGTTCCATCGAGGAGAGGGTCCCCAGCAAACTCATCCATTCCCTCGCGGAACAATGTTCTTTCCTTAAGAAGACTGCCACCTTTTCCAAGCAGCCATCTCTCCTTTCCTGCGAAGGATACGCTAGAAAATCCCGAGAATCCATCTGAATCCCCAGATAGACAATGCTTTGCTGGGGAGTCAGCATGGATTTCTCGAGATTGACTAAAAGTCCCAGGAACTTTGTCAAGTTCAGAGTAAAGTAAAGGTCCTCCAGACATTGTTTCTCCGATTGAGTTCTTATTAGCCAATCGTCTAGATATAATGAGATCCTGATCCCTTCCAGATGTAGCCAATAAGCTACGTTCTTCAATGATGTCCGTGAAGACTTGAGGGCAGTCGAAAGTCCGAAACACATCGCTCGGAACTGAATACTTTCCCTTGGAACATAAACCTTAGGTATTTCCGCGATGCGGATGATTGGCACATGGAAATACGCATCCTGAAGGTCCAGGGACACCATCCAGTCCCCTGGACGAAGAGCAGACAGAACAGAGGAAGACGTCTCCATCGAGAATTTCTTCTTCATAACAAAGAAATTCAGGGCACTGACGTCTAGCACCGGTCTCCATCCTCCCGATGCTTTTGGTACCAGGAACAACCGATTGTAAAATCCTGGAGACTGGAGATCTTGTACCAATTCTACTGCTTCTTTGGAAATCATCTGTTCCACTGCCTGAAGAATAGCTAGTCTTCGGACCGGATCTGAGTATCTTGCACTCAACTCCCTTGGAGTTGTCGTCAAGGGAGGATTTTCCCTGAAGGGGATCAAGTATCCTTTTTTCAGGATCGAGAGGGACCACGAATCCGCTCCCTTCTGCGCCCAAACTTTTGCAAAATATAGTAGTCTGGCGCCTACTTTTGTCTGGAGGACTCTCTGCTCATCTAGATTTCCCGAAGGACCTTCTAGATGGTCTACTCCTCCGTTCTGGTCTGCGACCTCTAAGAGGGGTTCTAGAAGAGGCACCTCGAAAGGGCTGCACAAAAGAGGGTCTCTCTCTTTTTTCAATAGGCACGGCAGGCCTAAACTTCTTAGCCGAGTGTGTGAGGAGATCCTGGGTTGCTTTCTCCGTAAGAGATTTTGCTACCTCCTTAACCGTCTCCTGCGGGAACAGATGAGAGGACAGGGAGGGCGGGAAAGAAGAGAGGATCTTTTGAAGAGGAGATACGGCTCTTGCTAGAAAAGAGCTAAAGACCGATCTCTTCTTTAACACTCCTGTTCCAAACAGAGAGGCAACTTCTACAGAGTTGTCCATAACTGCTCTGTCCAAGCAAGCCAGAACACTTGAAAGCTCTTCCATCGAGACGAAGTCCGTGTCTTGAGCTCTCTTGGCTAATGCTCCCAATACCCAGTCCATAAAATTAAAAACTTCTTAAGTCTTGAAGAGGCCCTTTAGAAGATGGTCCAATTTGCACATGCCCCATGTTGCCTTTGCAGAAAGCAAAGACTTCCTCCTGGAAGCGTCTACCAAAGAGCAAAATCCGCGTCTGCGGATGATGGAAGGCCCAAACACCATGGGTTCTTTGGTCATCCGTACCACCTTCCAGGTTTCCCTGTTAATTTGGAAGGAGGACAGGAAAAAACTGTTTTACCAGCTTCCCTTCTAGAGGCTAGCCATTCTGTAAATGTCTTCAAAGCCTTCTTCATGCATAATGCCGGCCGCATCTTAACGAACGAAGAAGACTTATGTGCTTTGGTACTGGACATAAGTGATCCTGGTGATGGAGGATCAGCAGGATGAAGGGAGTCTCCGAACTCCTTGAGAAGCAGAAGTGAGAGCCTCTTGTAGTCTGAAACTGCTACATCTACGGGCTTCTCATCATCCGACACTTCTTCCAAATGTTCCACTGAAGGCGACCGTTTGGAAGTGATAGGGCTCTTCCCGGGAGAAGTACTCCTTTCCCGAGAAGGGGAGCGCTGAATCTTATAAGAAGAATGAGGCTCCTGGCAGTCAAAAACATTCTTGTGCCTACTAGGCTCTTGGTGTCTAAGTCACTTGAGGTCCAAAAGACTCCTGGCGCTTGATAGGCTCTTGGCGGCCTGACTCAGGGCGCTTGAGAGGATCT
>NC_087200.1:105442387-105508126 GCF_015104395.2 Macrobrachium nipponense | reverse complement strand
TAGGGACATCCACACTTGTACTGATAGGTACTTCAGTGTACCTACCCTTATTTTTTATGCTAGGGTAGGACCAATATGTTGTTGATATAATCACCATTTTTGTATTTATGATGAACTTCAGTGTACCTACCCTTATTTTTTTATGCTAGGGTAGGGACACCAATGTGTTGTATATTTTGCAATACTTGTATTAATGATGGATTTCAGTGTACTACCCTTATTTTTATGCTAGGGTAGGACACATGAGTTGTATATTTTTGTAATTTTGTTAAGTAAAATCTCCCTTTTTTCTTTATATTACATGCAGCACTGTAATTTACTGTAATTACCATTTAAGTACTTTAAGATTACTAACGTTCTATTATTTTACTGTTTAGTATAAGTTATTTAAGTGCTTAGTTTGTATGCTGTAATTGATTTACTTATATTATATCCATCTTTTACACTGTTTTTTCATTATTCCTTTTTTTTCCCATCTTGTCTGTTTCTCTGGTACTCTTTCATAGGCCGACACGAGCTGAGCCCAGAAAAGGGATTTTGACAAGAAGGAAAAATCTATTTCTGGGTGATTGGCTCGTGTCGCCCTATGAAACCCCCCCTTTTATGGTTTGTTTTCCCCCCCTTGCAGGACAAGATGTATTTAGCTGTTTTAATTAAGGATGTCCGCTAGGGGCGCTGCTGTCCGTGCGTCCTCTAGTAGTAGTAGTAGAGGCTGCATCGCCCGTTGTATCAGCTCTCTCTTGGGGGGATTCTGATAGGAAGTTCTAATTGGTGTTTGTCTCGTGGTAGTGTTCCACACTCGCCCCTATTTATCATACCGACACTTCTTTTTAAGAGTGAGCGGGAGTCAGTTTTACTGACATTTTCTTAATTTTGTTTTTCTCTGGTAATTTTAGGCTAATTTTACCTAGAAAGAATGATATTAAGGATACTTTCATAGGGCGACACGAGCCAATCACCCAGAAATAGATTTTTCCTTCGTCAAAATCCCTTTTCTAGCTCTTTTCCATGCACATCTACAAAAAGTCCTTGGGTATTTAAGTTTCAATGCAATATCATAAATAGTTTTAATTTCAGCTTCAATAAACTGCGGGCTACAGACACGTAAAGCCCTTAAGAACATTCCAGAAAAAACAGAGAATTTAACATTTTGATGGTGATTGGAGTAGTAATGAACAAAAGAGGCAATGTTAGCTGATTTTCGAAAAGACTGAAAGGTGAAATTTCTATCATTTCTATGGACAGTTACATCAAGAAAATTCAAATTACAATTTCTTTCTTCCTTACAGTAAATTTTATAGAAGGGACTAAATTATTGAGATTATTAAGGAATTCCTGGAGATTTTCGTGAACTGGCCATATACAGAGATATCCACCATATCTAAACCAAATAACTTTTTGGGGCAAAATTCTTGGTAAGAGTTTTGTCTCAAAAAATTCCATGTAAATATTGCTAGGGACAGGAGTTTAAGGGATTACCCATAGCCATGCCAAACTTTTTGTACAAAAAAATTCCCCATTAAAAACAAAACAAATTTACTATCTTTGATACATAACCTTATGAGACTAATGAGGTTTGCTACACTTAAAGGAATGTCATGACGTTCTAATTCCTCCTCCAAATATTCAAGTAAGTCGTCTACAGGCACTTTTGTAAATAAAGAGACAACATCAAAACTAACGATATTAAAATAAAAATTCAAATTTAAACTATTCAATTGTTGTGACCTGTCCGGGCCCTGCATTGCTATCTTAAAAGGACACGGCACCTTAGGCCAGGCTACCGCAGACTTTTTGTTAGCACAGGACGTACAAAGAAAGAGGTGTCGAAGAATACTACCTCTTTTTGAGTACAGGAAGCCAACAGACAGGCATACTTGACTCTTGATGATTCCGCCACCATGTCTGTGCAGGCTAGAGCACATGACGTTAGGGGTTTTGGTCGCTCTGGCTTTCAAAAAGAACTTGGTTGTATATAGTGCTGAACGCTGGTACTTGGTTATGCCAGTCCACGTTCACCTCTTTCTATCTTAGGATGTTGCCCACAGATCTACGGACACGTTTTCCCTTGGTCCTGTGATGGCTACCCAACAGATTGTGTAACTCATAGTTGCCCTTAACAGGACACTATTGTATCTTACCTAAGATGATTGTGTGGATGAGAGAATGAGTGACTTGGCTGGTCTCTTTCTTTCTCCTGTACCTTTCCTTCTTCCTTCGGGTGGGTTTAGGAATAGATATGTCATTCACTGGACTGGTCTGGCACAGGTGAGTAAGGTAGTCATACTGATAGTGTGGTCGCTTGGTATACAAATATCCAACCCTCTATTCAGTAGCATATGCTCTGCTCCTTGGCAAGGGGGAGTTGGGAGCAGTAACAAACCCTGGTGTGCTGGTTTGCTATTGGACAGTCAAAAGTTTCTCTTTGGTTCCTTATACAATGATTATCCCATATATCGTACGTTACTCAGTGCCTGGGTAGTTAGATTTCAATTTATCTAGCTTCTCACGGGCTTCAGTCCCTCTCTGGAAGTTATTTCTTCTGGAGCTGGACTGGTGGGCAGGCCCCCAGCCAGTTTAGGATGTCTTGTACCTCCCTCCAAGTATGAGTCTATCCTATTGTTAAGACCGAATGTTTGTTCACGTATGAAGAAATGACAAATTCTCTAAGACAATTTGCATTTTTCATAGCTACAAACCTGAAGTCTTAACATTGTACTGCCCACCTCTAGCTGCCTCTCTGTCTGCTAAGACATCCTGAGTTGGGAAAGACTCAGGAACACTTAAAATAGCCAACAACTCTGGTGTTGGCTTTAGCCTTGTAGAGTCAATGGTATAACTAAATATTGCACCTTATCTACACCAAAAAGAACACTTAGTAGGATACAATTTCAGTCCCACATCCTGTAATCTTCTTATAACTTCACCAGAATTTGAGTCTGACACCAAAATGTTCGTCAAAAACACACACACCTGGAATACCCCGTAAGAGATCCTCTACAGCTCTATGAAATATTCCTGGAGCACTAGCTGTGCCAAAACACAAGCGGTTGTATGGAAACAACCCTCAGTAGGTATTTATAGTATAGTCAAAGGACGCGACTCAGGACAGCAAAATTTGATTGTATGCTTTTGTCATGTCAAGTTTTGGCAGACTTTTACGTAACACTACTCAAAGCAGCGAAAACATCCTCAATCCTAGGTACACGATACTTTGTGACTTAATAGTTTGGTTATCTGTTAACCTATAGTTGCCACATATACGCATTGTGCCGTCATCTTATAGTACAGACACAATAGGATCTGCCCAATTAGTTTGTGCAACATGCTGAATAATATTCTGCTCCAACAGCTTACCTAAAGTAGCATCAACCTTAGTATGCATAGCAGAGGGAATGTTACAAGCCTTACAGTATCAAGGGGATACCGACTCTTCCAAATCAAAAGAAACTAGATTCTAGACCTTTGAAAGTTCCTAGTTCATCCTTAAACACTTCTGGATACTTAGCTACTAGTACTGACTTAGGCTTATCAGCAACAGCATGAATATGTAGTACAGTCATCTAAACTGAGTGAAAATTCAGAGCATGCATCCAATCAATCAAGGCCCAATAAGTTAGGACCCTTATCCTTAACAATGACAATGGCTTGTTCCTTCAAGACCCAACCTCGGAAATCAATCTTCACCCGAACATGGCCCCTTACTTGGATACTAGATTCTCCATATTGGATTAGCTCTATAGAATATGCTATAATTTTGGATTTGTTATTTCGGAAAACTCTCTAGGAACTCACGTTCATTCATTAGGGTACGTGCAGCACCAGTGTCCTGCTGAAATTCTACATCTGCCCAATCATTTAGCATTAGCCTAACATAATACGGTTCTTCCAGCTCTTCCATATTACAGGAATGAACTGTTAAAATGTACTTTCTCAACTCCTTACCACTAGAGTTACATTCTTGGACACAGCTGAAGTTTTATTAGCTCTAGACTTCTTAGAAAAACATACTTTAGCCAGGTGAGCCTTTTGCGTTGACACAAATAACACTCAGAATTAATAACTGGGCAGTCACTCTTCCAATGACTTTTCCCACAGTCACTGCAGGGCTTCAGATTTACTTGAAAGAGCTTCTCTGGCTTTTTCCTTCTGTAGACATGAAACTAGATTTAGGACTAGTAGATTTAATGTCATTTATATCTCTACTATGAGAATTTGCCTTCTAACTGAACTCTTGGACATCTTCGTCAGCTGCTTCCCTCACAACAGCAATCACTACTGAACGAGTGAAAGTTACGTTCTTCTCTGTCCAAAGAACTTACTGCATACTGTTACATTTATTGATCTCCTCGTCTACCCAGCATTTAGTTAAATATTTTGATTGTTAGAAAAGCAGCCATTTTCCCCAAATCAGCTGATTTCAAAGGGGAAAACGCCAGCCAGAGATAGGAATTTCCTGTTAGAGAGGGGGAATAGAGACTCTTGTCAGCCTTAGGGACATATCCAAAAGGGAAGTGTGTAGCTAGCTAGGTACTTATTAGACCTACATCTTAAGCTCCTTTTTCCTGTGAACCCTTTGCTGGCTGTATGTTGTTTCCAGGATCCCCTCCTCTGGGGGGGGGTAAGCTGAATCCATCCCCCATGAAGGACACCTGCAGTCGCTCTCAGTCCGCTCCAAGCCGTGATCTCTGACGGATGTCCCCAGCCAGCAGCCTTCCATTTAGGCCTACCAAGGTGTTACTGGCGCACTCAGACCTGAGAGAAAGCCGACGCTGCATTCTACAAAGGTCCACTTACTATGGCATCCAGGTACGTCTTGTGAATCAGTCATATTGCCAGTTCTTTACCTCCTAGTCGTAACTACTCCCCATTTTCAAAATTCAAACTCCTAATTCTCAAATGAACATTCCTTTGTTCCTTTTCACTCCCTCGTGGCCGCATGCCTCCCTTTTGTGATCGTCCCAGACAAATGAAGTCATTGAATCTTTCATTTAACACCAAGAGTTCCTCCCCAGTGTGTTAGACAAAGTGAGTAACTGCAACTTGTGCAAGAACTCTTTAATTATTTTGTGTCTAATCTGGGATTTCTTCCAGATTGGCTGAGTCATGTGTCCAAGTCTTCGCGCCCGCAAGTGCTGCATTACCGCAAGATAATATGAACAATTTTGAAAACCAACTTTTACATGAATCTCATTTTAGCCAACTATCCCCTTGTGAGATATAATATTGTTTTCCCTTGCGGACAAGCTGCATTTACTCCTTCTCCAGGCCATTAAATGGCCTCTTGTAAATAAATGTGTGTAAAGTAATTGGCTGAGTTTTCTGGCGACCTCCTCTAGAGAAAATTAACACAATACGTAAATCCAAGCAATTTATTCTGCATTTTCCCTCAAATATTTTTCTTTATGTATTTGGGCCCTTCAGGTCGGGCTTCAAACGTAAAAATGACGAACCTTGCCGAGGATTCGAACCTAGTTTTCTTAAAAAGCTTGTAAATTGTGTTATCCCTTGTAAAACGTAAAACTGTAAATGTTTTTTACAAAGCGTAAATCAAAGCACACTTGCAGTGGGAGACACACGCACGACTCACGGTAAGGCAAATCATTCTTATAATATGATTATTTATAAACAATGTTAGCTTAAGGTACGTTAAGGAATTATTTTAAAAGTGGTTTAAAAGAGTGTTAAGTAGAAATATTATTATTGTAATGGCGAAATCGCCAGAGCTTAATTTTAGCGGCAAGCAAACAATTTGCCCCGCGAATTCTCTATTGTCTTGTATGAGCTCGAACGAGCACGTGTGTATGATAGATGCCAGAAAGTACTAGTTCAACCTAGGAGGTGCTTTGCCAGGGTTTATTGCTGTGTCAGAAAGCCAAGCTAGTTAAGAATGTTCTACTAATAGTTACGGCAAAAGAAGTGTATAATTCTTTTGTCTGTGATATGTTAGGGGAATTCGTTTTAACTTAGTTTTCATTTCAAGTGTTGGTAACCGCTTAGCCTGCCAGCTCTCGCTTGGCGCATGCGCTCTCTCAGGCCTGCTAGCCAACCTCGGTCTCACAAAGCAAAGCATTCATCACCTCAAGCGTCATCTCAATTATTTAAGCAAAGTAACGTAAGTCTTGAAGTTTTAACGTAAATAATATCAATCTTGATACTAGTATCTATCATTCTGCCAGAGAAATTAACGTTAATTCGCCTTGAATAATAAACTAGAATTTTAAATCGCCTCCGCGTTTACAGAAAATCAGCTGATTCGCCATCGCGGGTAGCAGCCCGCTCTGCTAGCCTCACCACACGTTTCACCTTGCATCGCTCACCCGCTTGCTGAGCGAAAGTTTCATTTCACTTCGGACTTAACGTAATCTTTTCCAATTACAAATGTTTTGCTAACATTTTCATCTAAAAATCCTTACCGTCATTTCACTTGTCACAAAGACCTAGTAACCTTACGTAAAGTTAACGTAAATCTTCAAAGTAGAGTAAATTACAAGCATTTATAACGTAAAATGCGTCATTGTAAAATTCATATTAAACGCAAATCGTTTCAAAGTAACGTAACAATCGTTCACAGCTAGAGCGTTCTATTTACATATAACTTATTCAAAAGCAATTCTTCTATTAAACTTTAACGTAAGGGAATCATTTAACGCCAGTTGCGTCATATTAAAACTAAAAGTATTAGTTCAAATAAATACAAGGGAGTTCGTCATATATCGTTTCACCCTCTCAGAGAGAGAGAGAGAGAGAGAGAGAGAGAGAGAGAGAGAGAGAGAGAGAGAGAGAGAGAGAGAGAGAGAGAGCCTATTATTCCAAAAGCCAAGAGTACTATGTCTATTACTTATACGCATGCAACATTAACATTATTTTAGTCTCGTGTCTTTCATTTACACTGAGCGTGATACACGCCTGTGTCCATTTATTTCATGTGCCGAGTACTTTAGCCAAGAATTGAGCATTTCCAAAATTTACCATTACCTGTCGTTGCTCGAATGGTCTTTTCCATTTTTTATCACAAAAAGACTTGTGTATACCACAAGCGCAGATTGCACAGTGTGCACCGCAACCTCATTACTTCCATCAAGGAAGTCGTTACCAGTCTAGGACTGGCCACCACCAGTGCATGTCAGGCCTTATCAATTTACAGTGCCACTAATTCTCTCCTCCACCATTACACTCTGCCACGAACAGAGTGCCATTTCCCTTCAGTATATTTGAGTATACTGCATTTAGTGTCGTCCGACAGGACACACCAGCATGCTACCAGTGCCATTGCACCTGTACAGGCCGCACAGGTAGCTCTTTACCTGCGTGTCCGTCCTTACGGAATGCCCAATTCATTAGTGTTTCCATGTACAAGGATCAGTGATCTTTCAGAACACTCCACAAGGGAACGCCTCCCGAAGTGCCGCAATACCAGCCCTAAGTGCTGTCAAAAGGAACGCCTCCTCAAAGTGCCACTGCACCTGTACAGAAGTACAGGTAGCTATTTACCTGCGTGTCCGTTATACGGAACGCCCATTTCATTGGTGTATCCGCTATCACGGATCACCCAAACAAGGAACGCCTCCATAAGTGCCGTGCACCTGTATTGGACCTACAGGTTGCCCATTCCAGCGTCTCTCAAGTTAGGAACGCCCTTAAGTGTGACGCACACCGCACACTCCAGTTGATTTTCTCACCTCATTAGAAGGTGCCATTCCAGAAGTTCCACCAACTTACGGGACACTTCCCAAGTGCCACAGAGCACCCAGTCTTTTCAGACATTCTTTCATTACCTCATTCGCAGAACCCATTTCCAGGTGAGTGCTACGTTACCAAGTAGGCACTCCCATTCCATCCAGTACTATTCCTGGCCATCATTTTCAAATTTATCCGAGCCTCTACTGCAGCCTAAGGGAAATGTCTTCCTGCTTCCAAGCCCCGGACCATGAGCTGGACTCCCAGTAAGAGGTGGTTGCGGAGGTTCTGCACCACTTGCTGTGCGCGTGGGCATGCTGTGGATTCCGACCAGTGCCCAAGTCGATCCCTACCTTGGGACGAGAGCTTCCAGGGTGAACTTCTCCAAGGCTACCATGTAGCCCTCCCTGATGAACAGTCTCCTACAGCCTATCGGTGGGTACACGTCATGGCCGATGCCGAAGCCCAGGTCTCCCTCATTTCAAGAAAGGCCTTGCCTAGGGGTGCCAAAATCCAGAAGGACGAAGCCATTGAGTTCAAATGGATAGATGGCAACCTGTATTCTGTTCCTTCAGTCCTTCTGAAGGTGCAAATGCCCTTATGGGACCAGGAGACCAGGGAAACCACATTGTGCCTCCTGGGCATAGTTGATAAATTTCATGACGTTTATCAGGTGATATTGGGCCGAGATCTCCTGAAGCCGTATCTCCCCTGGACACAGCTCCCACTACCAGATGCACCGGATCCCTGCAGCATGCCAAATAATCAATCATCAGTTTTAGATTCAGAGGTTAGTGCCACTGATGTCCCTGACATCCATCCTATTCCCAAGCCTGGCCCTGACCCAGTGTCAGAGCCCGAAGTTTCTTCCGCATCATCTCAGCCTCTTGCCATTTCACCGCCTACCTCCTCCACTTTGGAAGAGGTGAGCCCACCAGTTAACCCCGGACTTGTTCCCGAGGGCGATTCAACGGAGGATTCCTTAACCTTCCCACATCAAATCACTGCTAGAGAGGACGCTTCACCTGTGCCTTGGTGACTATCAAAATTCGCAACCTGTGGTGCCATCTCGGCCTTATCACCCAGTGCCACGGAAGAAGTTCTGGAACAAGTTCTGCCGAGACTGTGGCTGCAAGGGTCACATGTCTGCAAATTACGGAGGGTGCGCTAATCACAATATTCCCGCCATCGCAATAGCTGTCACCAATTCTTCCTCACTAGCACCCCTCCAAAGTCATTATCCGCCAAGCCATGTCAGAGCCTACGACAACTCTGGCGCTCCAAATCTCCCTGATATGGGAAGATCGAATCCCCCGAGGGGACTAACATCGATAGACGTCAATTAATCATCATTGAAGGTATCAACCATATTAAACTGATCCTTCCGACCGTCCAATTGAGGGTCACCAGACCTCACTCCTCCAAATTATGTACTCTTGCAGTTGCAAGCTACATTCCAGGAGGTTACGACCTCCTCCTAGGGCAAGACATGAAGTCTCCCTCACATTTCAAAAAGCCTAGGGGTCCTAACCCCACGACAAATCACTCCAAAGCAAAAAGCCATCCAAGACCTACTTCCTCCCGGAAGTACGGCCACCAACAGTCTTCCCTGCTACCACAGTTCCGTTGCAAAACCTGTAACGTAATAGGGCACTCCACTAATTGGCTTAGGTGCCCTAGCAAGCTACCAGCAGCGGACACTGTCCATGTTCCCCAAGGCTTAGCCTTCTACGAGAGACAGGAGCCTCTGTCCCCCATTACCAAGGGCCCGCTGAGAGGTATTGCACCTCCGGTACCCGTCACAGGTCCAGTCGACCTCAACACTCTGCCAGTGTCACTTGGCAGCACTGAGCAGTGCCAAGCTCCCTCCAGCCTGGATGTAGAGACACCACAAACCTTGACCTTTGCACCTGGCCCCGAGCTAGCGCTGGCGCCTAACCTTATCAAGGATCCTCCTACAGGAGATCCTCCAATAGGCATGGAGCTTACCGCAGCCCATGGCCAATCCCAAGACCATGAGTCTTCATCACCCTCACCTCTGTGGCCCGAGGATGAACCTTCGGCAGACCTCACCTTTACACCTCCTCTGGACGACCAGGAACTGCCCGACCAGGAGTCAGCCTGGAGTCTTACCCTTACGACGGCTGTCGTAGCAGCCGAAGTGAGGGCCTCCCCTGAAGTAGGTTCCACCTCTACGACGGTTGCTGCAGATACCGAAGTAGGATGTTTTCCTGAAATCCCTCAGGCTACCACTGCCTCTGCTCCTGATGGCGTTTCTGGCCTTACCCCAGAGTCGGTGCCTCCGTCTACTCCTAGGACTGGTGTAGCCAGGCCCTGGAGGAATAACAAAAAGAAGAGGAAGAAGAAGGGACGTAGCAAATTAACAAACTAACCAAAGAGCCACATGCTCTCCTTGACACCTGTGCCCGAGGGTACAGTGTCACATTGATTTGCAGAGTGATCCTGGCACCTACCCAGAGAAGGTAGCCAGCCTGATCTCTGCCAGTAGATTAACCATTTAACCCCCTAGAACTTGTATCACTAACCCTCACTTAAATGTCATAATTACCTCATTATATTTCCATCCTAGTACACTACTAATCACTCATCATCATCACGCATCATTACCTCATCTCATGTATTTTAACAATTCAGTTTGATAAACCACTGCTGTGCATATCGCACTCTGGAATGATTGCGTCTCTAATTAACAGCAATGAGTAGGTTAGGCTAATAATTTAGTATCTGGGCATTAGGATAGTAGCAAGTAGAATTTTCAAGTAACCTTACATAGGGGTAGAGTAGACTGTCGTCACAGGCGACCCGTAGTTCTCACTTAGGCTAGACTACATTAATTCAGAGTTTGTAAACTTAGCATCTCCACCTATAAGTTAGGTAGGCCACTGTAGTTAGCCGTATCGCTGCTCTAAAAACCTCAGTTAGAGTAGGAGAACTGTGTAGTCGAGACAATCAACTTATTTAGCCAAGGCCTTCACGCCCGAAAGGGAGTGAATGCCTTCTTAACAGGGGGAGCTGTTACATTTATTGATCTCCTCGTCTACCCAGCATTTAGTTAAATATTTTGATTGCTAGAAAAGCAGCCATTTTCCCCAAATCAGCTGACTTCAAAGGGGAAAACGCCAGCCAGAGATAGAAACTTCCTGTTAGAGAGGGGGAATAGAGACTCTTGTTAGCCTTAGGGACATATCCAAAAGGGAAGTGTGTAGCTAGCTAGGTACTTATTAGGCCTACGTCTTAAGCTCCTTTTTTCTGTGAACCCTTTGCTGGCCGTATGTTCTGTTTCCAGGATGCCCTGCTCTTGGGGGGGGTAAGCTGAATCCATCCCCCATGAAGGACACCTGCAGTCGCTCTCAGTCCGCTCCAAGCCGTGATCTCTGACGGATGTCCCCAGCCAGCAGCCTTCCATTTAGGCCTACCAAGGCGTTACTGGTGCGCCCAGACCTGAGAGAAAGCCGACGCCGCCTTCTACAAAGGTCCACTTACTATGGCATCCAGGTAAGTCTTGTGAATCAGTCATATTGCCAGTTCTTTACCTCCTAGACGTAACTACTCCCCATTTTCAAAATTCAAACTCCTAATTCTCAAATGAACATTCCTTTGTTCCTTTTCACTCCCTCGTGGCCGCATGCCTCCCTTTTGTGATCGTCCCAGACAAATGAAGTCATTGAATATTTCATTTAACACTAAGAGTTCCTCCCCAGTGTCTTAAACAAAGTGAGTAACTGCAACTTGTGCAAGAACTCTTTAATTATTTTGTGTCTAACCTGGGATTTCTTCCAGATTTGCTGAGTTACGTGTCCAAGTCTTCGCGCCCGCAAGTGCTGAATTACCACAAGATAATATGAACAATTTTGAAAACCAGCTTTTACGTGAATCTCATTTTAGCCAACTATCCCCGTGTGAGATATAATATTGTTCCCCGTGCGGACAAGCTGCATTTACTCCTTCTCCAGGCCATTAAATGGCCTTTTGTAAATAAATGTGTGTAAGGTAATCAGCTGAGTTTTCTGGCGACCTCCTCTAGAGTAAATTAACACAATAAATCCTTTTAAGGTAGGTTTCAAGTAATTTATTCTGCATTTTCCCTCATATATTTTCCTTTACGTATTTGGGCCCTTCAGGCCGGGCTTCAAACGTAAAAATACTCTCTTCTTTGAGACCCAAAACTAGCTTGTCTCCCATCATCTTGAGCTTATCATCAAAATTGCAAGTAGCTGCCAAGGATTTTAAAGCAGCCACAAAGCCCTGAAACACATTCATGAGCCTCGACTCCTTTTTATAGAATTTGATCCTCTCATAGATAAATATCATTTGTTGTTTATAATGATTCTCTAGTGCTGTAACTAGTTGCTCAAAATTACAACTTAGGATCTTTTATCAATAGAAACACTGGCACCCTCCTATTGTCACCTGCGTTGTTTGCCTAGAAATAGAGGTACATACTATTCACATAGGTAGTACAAAATTCCTGAGATTCCTCATAAGGACCAACATTAATGAGAGCCATGGGTAACACAATTAGGTAAATTAGAAAAGGTCTTAATTAGGTTGGGTTACATAACAGCAGGTTATTGCTTCAACGTACCCAAATAGGTAGCTGTTATTACCCTTGAGTTAGGTTAGGTTAGGTCAGTGTATATTCAGTTAGGGTAACATTCACAGATAACTTAATACAAATTTAGGCTTGGTTTACCTATAGCTAGGCTAACTTAGGCACACTTATAGATAGGCTAGGCATAGAATAAACTCAGCACATTAAATTAGGCCTAAATCCAAAGCCAATTTTATAGCAAACCTCTCCAATTCCCCAATCTATTTTAGGTTAGGTAAAATTAACCCCCAGGTCTGCTCCTCTTCACCGCCACTTGTAATGACTTGGCCGACAAGCATTACTTACAACTTACAAGGTTATTTAACATAGTGGTAGGGATTTATTATACCTCAGTTAGAACACGCTTCCCTTAATTTAGTAGAATTACCTAAAGCAACACCTCCTCAAGACCTCTGCAATATGGCTTCTCTACACATTGCTTCTCTCTCTCTCTCTCTCTCTCTCTCTCTCTCTCTCTCTCTCTCTCTCTCTCTCTCTCTTACTCTCTCTCTCTCTCTCTCTCTCTCTCTCTCTCTCTTGATGGTCGAAAGCTTTAATCCTATACAAGTATATATATTTTAAACTACAAGAGGAATTTACTTCATTGTGGATTGTATCCCCATACTATATATATATCTATATATATATATATATCTATATATATATAATATAATATATATCTATATATATATCTCTGTCAGAGGAAAAGAGGGGCAATGGTTAATAATATGTTTAAAGTGCCAATGTAATGTTAAGTGAAGTCACATATCACTTCCCGCTTAGAGACAAGCGGTGGTGCAGTGCATCTTGCATGAGAAAGGAATTTGATGTGCAAGCAGTTTAACCAAGAGACCGTTCACCCGGTCAAGAGGCATGTACATTCGTTTGTACGGATGTTAAAGGCCTACGAGCCCAAGGCACTTTTGAAAGGCACATTCTTTTAGGAGAACGCTGAGAGGTTAAGCGGTATATTCCGAGTGTCGGGAGAGAACGCCCATCATAAAGGTAGGACACATTCTATAAAAAACTTAGGAAACTGTTACCTTTTGGAAAAGAGAGAGAAGTTTGAAATACTCTCTTTACGTGAATACTTTGAAAAGAGTGATGTGTGGGATATGTTTTTATGCCTATTATCTTTATTACAGATGGGTCCCATTCCATGGTTAATTAGAGAAGAATTCTCTAACCTGACTAATACGAGACTTAGTGACATTTTGGGTTTGGGAGTGAAACCTTAGTCAGGAGGGTAGAATGTTATCTTATTGGTTTCTTTATGGGCAGATTTAGTTTTTTATGCCATTATGACTTGTTAATCATTTTGTCCTATTTTATAACCAACTGCTTTGGGAAAATAAATAGTATATTTTTGTATTTATGAAGTCTCAATAGCCTAGTGACGTCGTTGCAGATAGGGCACCGTTGGCAACAGGTAAGAGTTTCCAGTTTGTGTAGTTTAGTGAATAAGGAAGGGATCAACAGTGGTGGCAGCGGGTTTAAGAGGCTTTTTATATATTTTTATAAGCTGTAGGTACGCTCCGAAGGGACGGGTGACCAGTTAGAAATAGGGGGTCTCTTCTTTTTTGGTAGGAAAAAGGGTTATTAATCATGTCATAGGCAACTCGAGGCTCTTTTTGCTGATTCAATGTGTCCGACAGAGAGAAGCTGTTCAAGACAGTTCGTCTCTCAAGCGAAGTCAGTTTAACTTCTTGAGGTTCTGGAATAATAGTGTTTTAAAATGTGAAGAGGAAAAGTTTAATTTTCGACATATTAAAGTGTTTCGCATGTTCGCGGTGTGTATTCGAATTCGGTTCCCAGTCGTATGAAGACGTGAGTGTATTTTCGAGTTTTCTATCTTATTTTCTTCTTGTTGTCTTTTGTGTATTTTTTTACCTTTTTGTTGTTGTTCATGTTCCTTGTATTTGTTTGTGGCGAGTTTACTTGAGCAGAGTTTTTATTGGGAGTCACGCCAGAGAGAGAGAGAGAGAGAGAGAGAGAGAACTGGGGACGAGGCACGGTTGCCGAGCCGAATTGATTGGCAGACATCTTGCATTCTTTTTCCTTTTTCTATCCCCTCTTATTTTTTTTTTGTTTGTTACTGTCATTTTCGTGGGATTGTTATTGTGACTGGGCGGGGGCGCATGCTTGATTTTTGTTATCCATTATTGGGGGAAAATTTGTGTCGATTTTCTTGATTGGGTTTAGTGTATATAAATACATTGATGTTATTGAGATCGGGGAAGCTTATAGAACAAAATAGCTTTCGGAAACAGGGAAACATGGCGGATACTAAGGCCCCTACGACGCTACTACATCACGTGACGAACATTAGTGCTGGTGTTAACCCGTTCAAAGGGATTGTAGATGGCATACTGTCACAACCTGTATATATCTTTATAGAAGGAGTTAATAACTATTTAGCGGGAAAGAATATAGTAGACGATGTAGAGGCATTTAGAGAGGCGAAAGCTTTGCTAGATTTCAATAAGGGAGACCTCAGTCACAGGTCAAGGAGTTTCCAATTTACAAAATTTCGTACCTAGACAGACTTGCAAGCATTTTTGAAAACAGCATATGGCTCAAAGGAACACTGAGATATGGTGAGAGACCTTCGGGGTCTTTATAAACTACGGAAGGGCACTGACAGTCTCGTAGAACATAGTTCAAAGCTGTTTGACGCAGTGGCGGATTGGGTAGGAAAATTGAAAACATCTAAATGGGTTACAGGGGATAATCTCCCTCTAAACAATGTTCATATATTTATCTATTTTTCACTGCTCTTACACGAGGTACCCGATGCAATAGTGGATAGCTTTGATGAAAAGATTGAGCCTACTTCAGACGAAGAATTACTTTATACCCAAATAGATAAACACAGGTCTAAATGTCCCACTGTAGATAGCACAATTTTTAACGGGACAGGCCCGAGGGATAGAGTACAGAGAGACACGGAACTTTCTCCTCATCGTCTGTGTGCAAAAGTTGAGTATAACAAAAGATTGATCGATCAAAAGCAACAGCAGTTGCGCTGTTTCAACTGCAATAAACCAGGACATCCAAAGAAATTGTGTTGAGTTAAATATTGTGGAGTGTGTAAAAGTACTGATCATTATTGGCAGTCTTGTCTGTCTCAGATACAGAGAGATGCGAGGCCTACACCTCAAGGTTCTGGTAATTATAATGTGAGAACTTCCCAGGCAGGTCAAACCAGAGGGCAAAGGGATCGGCGAAATTTTTGGAAGCCCGATCAACAAAAAGGGTACAGGTGATTGGTAAATGCCATTGTGGTCTCGTGGGGGAAGCCCCAGAGCCCAAGCCTATAGTCTATGGAACAGTAGGGGATGTGGATATCCCAGTGTTTATAGATTCGGGGGCTTCGATAAATCTAATGGACTATAATTTGTATCAATCCATGTTTCCCAATTACCCTTTGCAACCCTCAACGGAAACGGTGTGTGATGTGCAAGCCCATAGATTAAATACCCTGGGTTGTGTTCAAATACAGTTCTCTCTCGGTGACAGAGTGTTAACAGAACCTTTTTTGGTAATAAAAGGAATTGCGTTAGGTAATAAAATCTTGTTGGGTCATCCTGCTTGTAGAAGACACAAGATTTCGATCCATGCGGGTGCTAATGGGATAATAGTCGGAATGCCAGGTTATTTCTTACCATATGACGACGTAAATAGAATGGAGGACATGGAGGTTATTGAAAGAGGAGAGGTACTCGGTGGTATTAATGGCGGTGATACGAGTGTTATGGAGAAAGGTGATATTAAAACACATGTTGGTGATATGGGAAATGATTACGGGGGTTCTATCAGAGTTCACAGTGATAACAATGGTGGTGATGATACTAATATGGATGTTATTTCTGATACTAACAATGCTGGGGATGATACTGAGGGTGGTAATTTGTATGGGGCGGTGGCAAAGGGAGATACTAACCACAAATATAGAGGTGTTTTATCTGAAGATATTATGTTATTACCAGGTTCAAAGACTATGGGAAAAGTTAAATTGAAGGAAATGAGAAAACCAACAGATGTGTGTGTTATTGAAAATAGCGAAAAGCTTAGAGGGATTGTTAGCACGGCATTGGTGAACAGTGTATCCAAGGATAAGTTCACGTGGGTAGAGTTGCTAAACTGTAATGATACAGTTAGGAGATACCAGAAAAACACACATATATTGGATTTCCAAGATTGGAATTGTGATAGTGGTTCAGTGGCTATCGTAGAGGGGAAACCTGAGTTTTCGGAGGCAGAAATGCAAAGGAAACGAACATTCAGAGAACATTTAGCTAATGCGGATTATAGCGAACACGTTGAAGCGATAAGCGGGCTCTTGGCAGAATTCGGGGATACGGTAGCCTTACAAGGTGATAAATTGGGGTTGGCTAATGTGTTAGAGCATAAGGTAAATTTGGAGAGTGACACAAAACCTATTTATATTCCTGCATATCGCATACCTTTCAAAATCAGAGAACAGGTAGAGAAAGAGGTTAATAGATGGGAAGAAGAAGGAATCATTAGGCCCAGCGTGTCTTCTTATAACTTTCCCTTGTTAGCGGTGCCTAAGAAAGACGGTTCTGTCCGTGTATGCGTCGATTTTAGACGTTTAAATGAGAAAACGATCCCTGACCGCTACCCAGTCGCGTGCATACCAGATCTTTTTGTTGAAATTGGGGGACATAATATTTATAGCTCAATTGATTTGGTGCAGGGTTTCTTACAGGTCCCTCTTAGTGAGAGTAGCAAGGAATATACCGCCTTTTCAGTGCCCAAGGGGCAGTCATTGGGGCAGTCCGATGACTTTTACCAGGTTGGTGAACACAGTTTTGCACGGGTTATTGGGCAAAAATGTTTTTGTGTATATGGATGACATCCTGATCGCAACGAACACGATCGCGCAACACCTGGAAGTGCTTACAGAAGTACTTAGGAGGCTTAGATTAGCGGGGTTGAAAATCAAGCGAGCCAAGTGCTCGTTCTTGAAAAAGCAGATCACATATCTAGGTCACGTCATATCTTAGGAAGGGGTTAGAGTAAATGGTGATATAGTCAAAGCAATAGCGAATTTTCGCACCCCCAGATCAAAGAAAGAGATTAAGTCATTCCTGGGTATCGCTGGTTTCTTTAGGAGATTTGTAAAAGGGTTCTCTAATATAGCAGCTCCCCTAAATGATGTGTTGCGGGAAAACGTTCAATTTCAATGGAAGGAACCCCAGGCGGAGAGTTTTCAAAAGCTCAAAGATGCGCTAATGAATCCCCTTGTTTTGAAGTTTCCAGATTTTAAGGAACCTTTTACATTAGTGACTGATGCAAGCCAGGAAGGTATAGGTGCTTGCCTTATGCAAAAGTTCGATGGGAAATTTCATCCTATAGCTTTTTATAGCAGGAAGTTCAGGACAAAGGGCAGCAACGAGAAGTCCATGGCCACCATAGATAAAGAAGCCTTTGCAATAGTGTCGAGCTTAGTTCATTTTAAAATGTTACTGATTGGGAATAAAGTAGAAGTTCTTACAGACCATAAACCATTACTCGATCTTTTTAATAAACCCGATTTGTCGCCCAAAAGAGCTCAATGGTTTTTAACTATCAGAGATTTTGATGCAAAGCTCAAATATATAGAGGGCAAATTTAATGTAGTTGCTGATGCTCTCAGCAGGAGTTTTCATGACACGGAAGGTTTCCAAGTCACGCAAGTCACTAGCGAAACCATACAATGGGATATACCTCTCGTAGAGCAAAGGCAAGATGACGACGAGATTTTAGCAGATGCGAAAGCGTTTATAAGAGGGGAATTAGTCAGGAAACGTTATAAGCTGCCTTTTTCGGGTTTGGAATTAGAAGGTAATCTATTGGTTAGGAAAATTAAATATAAGTTGAGAACCAGTGAAAGTAAAGGAGATACGACACAGATCGTAATTCCGAAGGTCCTAATTCCAGTGGTTTTAGATATGTTCATTGCAGGTTCGGTAGTCCTCACTAGGGAATAGAAAAAACGTATGATGACGTTCGCACTAAATACATTTGGAAGAATATGGGGAAAGATGTGGAAAATTTCTTAAGGAATTGTACCGTGTGCAACGCATGTAAGCCTGCTAGGACAACGTCATGCAAATTAGGATCGAATCCTATACCGAGTAGACCTTTTCAGAGAATACATATGGATATCTTAGGGAATTTTTGTGAGTCTAGATATGCGAACAAGTACTTGTTAGTGATAATAGATGAACTTACAAGGGTAATAGAAATTTTCCCACTTAAGCATAGAACGGCTGAAGAAGTAGCCATAGCGTTTTTCAATGGTATCATTTGCAGATATGGCTCACCCGAGGTTCTATTAACTGACAATGGGAGGGAATTTGTGAACAAAACCTTGGAATCTTTAGCTGAAGTCATGGGGATACAGAAAGTAACAATTATTCCATACAGACCCGAGGCTAATGGGTTGTGCGAACGAGCAAACAGGAAAGTGCTCGAAGAGCTCAGGAAAACGGTAGGTGGTAATGATAGGAATTGGGACAGATATATTAATGTTGTTAGACATAGTATTAACACTATGGTTAGTGATTCAATTAAAATGTCCCCCTTTGAAGCTTTGTTTGGTTATCCAGCGCAAGGCACATTTGATTTGCTAACTACGCCTCATCATGGGAAGGATACGGTTGAAGCGCTGATATCTACAGCGAGAGAGAGGCACGCATGTCTCAGCCGTAATCTCGATTCCACAACCAGAGATATGGTTCAGAAGAGTATTAGTAAATCATCTAATCCCAAGATCAATGTCGGTGACAAGGTATTTTTAAAACTTAACGTGAGAAATGAGTTAAATTACAAACTAGGCCCGAAGTTTGAAGGTCCTTTTAAAGTAATTGAAAAGAAAATTGGAAATAGATTTGTAGTTTTAAATGAACAAACAGGTCAGTCGAGGCTAACACATATCTCGAAATTGAAAAGAATTGGTTGTGGTGATTAATATATTGTTGCGCAATTGCATTTTTTTTCACTTTTTTCCTTGCTGTCCGTTTTTTGTGATTTGGTGACAGAATGGCTTCATATTTTTTTTTCTCCTTTATTTCCTTCTACTGTTTTTTTTTTCTTATGTGTAAATCTGCGGTGTTTTGACGTAAGATTTCGGGGCTAATATTTTACGGGATGGTCTTTTTGGCGTGGGGACATAATTTAAATAGAGGAATTGTGAGTTTATCGTGGTTTTTGTCCTGAATAGGTGATAATTTTTATATAATTGGACAGTATCATTTGGGGAATTATGTCTTTGAGACAATCTTTGAACACCTTAGTCATATCCTGGAGATGGTTCTGCATTTTTTTTTTGTCATGAGTTTCTGGCGTTCGCGAGTCTGACTATGCTGCAGTCCGAAGCACCTGACGTGTTCACAGGTGGGTTTTTTTTTCTGCTAAGGTTGCTGTAATGAGTCCGGTTGCGGATCTTTCCTTTGGAGTTGATTACTCGGGGATTTGCACTGTTTTCGTAGATGCTGATTATGGCATTTCACAAGAACGTGTCATGTAAGGGGATTTTTTTTTCTGGTCTTTTCTGGTTGATAGGATTGCTGCGGTAGCAGATTCCGTAACGGTACACATTCCGTTTTGGGAAGGATGTTGAATTATACATGTTTCTTTTCTCTTATGTGCGCTGTGTAATGGGGGGGGGGGGGGTGGGGGGGGGGGGGGAAGTTCACTTATTATTGTTGTGTTATCTTATTCTTTTTGTTCTCCTTTTCCTTTTTTTCTTTTCTTACGAGAGATGTTGTAATGAGGGTCAAGCACTTAATAGCATTCTTCTTTTAGATAGGAGATATAATTTGTCAGGGTATATGAGTTGGATGGAAGGGGTGTTCGGCATTATATTTTATGGAGGCTAGTTATATAAACCATAAAGGGGTTTTTGCTGTTAGACTTTATGGGTTCTCTTTTGATATCGTGTTTGTCAGATATGGGATTATTTGTGAGGATTCAGTAGGTAAAGATTATATTTTGTTTAGCGAGGAATTTTTTAATATTTGACTAGTAGATTGAATATATTATTTAATGACGGATTTGTGGGGTGAAGCAAGACTTTAGTTATTTTATGACCATGTAGACCTTTTAAATACGGACACACAATGACTTTGGAAAATTCCCAACTCTACGTGAGGATGGCAAGGGAGACGACTTCGTTCTACAGTACCAGAGGGTAAGTCAAGTCTACACACGAATGGCGTTTCTGAGGACTGCCTTTGCAAAGGATGAGATGTCTTCGATATATCGTCTCAGGATAATTTCTGGGATAAATCAGGAGTCTACAGTCTTCGATGAGGTGGGTGCGAGTAGCACTTGCGTAGAATAATGGGGTGGTGACCACGTTTCCTTCAGTAGAAAACGTTGAATCTAGTTTCGCGACAAGAGGGTGTTGGATACACTCACGAGGGTCGCAGAAGCTGAATAATGGCGCGTGCTGAGTTGTTTCGAGTTGGTTTACGTACTCGACCTGCGTCTACAATAATTCGCTCGTCCTACAGGGATCCCAGCTGTTTGATGGTTCCTGCAGGGTTCTCTCGGATTCCTTCATGGTACTTAGTCGGCGTGTCTACAACTTGTCGATCAAGTGGAAGCCATAAGGCGGTTTGAATCCCGCCTACAGTGGAGACCGCTACAGTCCCGCCACTGGAAGATAGTGACGAAGAGGATTTCTTTTTCGACGCCTGTTACACTATACCAATAGTAATGGTCATGCTAGGTGCTATACTGATCACAATTTGTGTGCTAGGAGTTCTTAAACTTTCGTGTATTCGACGAAGCACAAGGGCTCCAGCAACGGAGATGGCCCTGAGTCATGTGGTAAATTAATACATTGTGCATTAGTTGCCGATATGGTGTGCGACGGGAGTGCACTATTTCTTTTTTTGAGCCGGCCTATATGTTTTATATATATCATGAGATGCTTGTGTGTCTAGTGGCTAGGCGGGAGCTAGCAATTTTGGGTGGCCGAGCTCCTCTGTCAGAGGAAAAGAGGGGCAATGGTTAATAATATGTTTAAAGTGCCAATGTAATGTTAAGTGAAGTCACATATCACCGAGTGGGTAAATCTGTGTTTCGGCCCAACAGTGAAGAAATTCTTGGAAGAGAAGTGCCTCCCTCTGAAATGTCTGCTGGTGTTGGACAATGCCCCTGCCCACCCTCCTGGCCTTGAGGAAGATATCCTAGCAGAGTATTCCTTCATCAAGATTCTTTATCTTCCGCCTAACACCACCCCTCTCCTCCAGCCCATGGACCAGCAAGTGATATCGAACTTCAAGAAGCTGTATACGAAACATCTTTTCAAGAGATGCTTCGACATCACCGATACCACAAACCTCACCTTGCGTGAATTTTGGAAGGAGCATTTCGACATTGTCATGTGCATCAGACTCATCGACCAAGCTTGAATTCCTTGTGGAGGAAACTCTGGCCTGATGCCGTATCCGCCCGAGACTTCGAGGAATTCGACATGGGCGAAGCTGATGCTGCAGATTCAGGAACAGTTGACGATCCTGAAACTGTTTCGCAACCAGATCTTGACGAGATCGTTGCCCTCGGCAAGTCCATGGGGCTGGTCGTCGACGAGGATGACATCAATGACCTTCTTTAGGAGCACCAAGAGGAGCTTACGACGGATGACCTGAAGGAGTTGGAGGCCATGCAACATAACGTCGTTCAAGAGGAGTTCTCTAGCAGCAGCGAGGAGGAGGACGACGACTCTATGACAACCGCAGAAATTAAGGATGCTCTAGCTGCTTTTCATAGGGTGCAATCATTTGTAGAAAAGAGACACCCCGAAAAGGCTTACACAGGTCGTATGGTTGCACATTTCGATGACGTTTGCCTGAGTCGTTTCAGGAACATTGTGAAAAGTAGGCAGAAGCAATCTTCCTTGGATAGTTATTTTTTAAAGAGGCCTTTAGTAGGAGTAGTAAGCAAAAAGGAAGAACCAAGTGATACTAAACAACAGAAAGTTGAAAGTGATGAAGAAGTTGAAATTTTGTAAAAAAAAAAAATAAATAAATAAATAAATAAATAAAAAGACGTAAAGCATAAAAAAGTAAAAAAAAATGTAAAAATAAAAAGACAAAAAAAAATTTTTAATTTTAAGTTTTTTGTAAAGTTAAGTGTTACAGTTTTGTTAGTGTGTTTCATAAAGTTTAGTTTATGTTTTCCTTAAATTTTTTTATGTGTTTCGTAAAGTGAAGTGTACGTACATATCTGCCGTTTGTCCTCCTCCTCTGTCGCCACTTTCGGAGATAGCCTCACTCAAAAGGTAAGCTTCTACATTTTACTACATACATACGTATGTACGTACAGTATTTCTTGTATATCATGTACACTAATACACTTTATTTACAGGTATATTAGCAGTACGTATTAAGTTAGGTATTGAATGGTCCAAATTGTTTTAGTATATTTCATTGTTTATAGGTCAATTTAGCTTTATTATGACATTTACTGGGGTGTTTTTGGAGGGCTTGGAATGGATTGGCCATTTTACATGTAAAATGCGGTCCAAGATACGAAAAGCTCATGATACGAAGACCGCCTCGGAACGGATTAATTTCGTATCTCGAGGTACCACTACCGCTAACTACGAACGAGAGAGAGAGAGAGAGAGAGAGAGCTGCTTATTGTAACAGTCACCCAGCCCGTCACATTAAATTGACATATAGTTCTGGCTTCGAGCTTCTCTTCAAGTTAAACAAAGATGGAGGAAATGTTAGTTTTTCTTTAAAATAACATTACATATGAATTTTGTAATTACAGTTCAGTTATATTATCATTATTATATAAATTGAAAATATTAATGAACATACACATGTACCATAAAAATTCTCTCATCTACGGTAAGAGAGAGAGTTAAATATTTAACTTATACATAAAAGCTTGAAAAGTTACAAATTACCTAAAAAAAATGAAAAACACTCTCGTAGGGTTTCTCGAGAATTTGCAAATGTTCACGTGTCTGTGAAAAACTTGCTGTGATAATTAGTTAGGTTCCAATGAAAAGTTCATGTTGTTGTGAATTCGCCCAACTCTAATTGCGTTTGAGGTATGACTGTATTCCAATTTACAAAGGACAAAGAAAAGTGTGAATGAAAAAGAGAGATGACTCAGATAACATGCAAACTCTAGGGTGGCTGTGATCACAACGGAGGAAGGCATGTTGACCCAGGTCACACCAAATGACCCAGGTGTAGTGTTAAGATTTTGCTTTTCAAAGACGATTCAATAACAGCCGAAGATAGGTAAGCACGGACTACTCCATCTATGAAAGCGTAGGTTCATATACCTGTCAGAACAAACTGTATCTATTGTTTTATTCTTAATTTCTCTTCAACTTTATTTTCTCTATTTCAGTTTTTTATTTATTTTGACCCTTTCACTCTGTACTCTGCCACTTTGTTTTCCTAAATATTTTTCTCAAATCATTTCTGGCCTTGCCATCTGCCTTTTAGCTCACCTCTACCTCTATCCTCTATTCAGATTATCCCCTTCATCTACTAATTATGGTAAATTTTATTCAGTTATTTTCTCCAAGGAAACCAAATTATTGCTCCAGTGAAAACCTATAAATAATTATAAATACTATTTCTAAAACTACCTTTACCATTAATGTACCTATTTCTTCCTTTATTGTCAAAAATTGCCCTCACTTCAGTAGTTCTGTTCTTTCTAGAATGAAAGTAGTGCAGTTAATATTACATATCAGGTTATGTGTTGCCAGAATCTTTTACATATATAATTAAAGTACAAAAGATTTTCTCACCAAACAAACATCCTGCATTCCTCCAACAGCACACAGATTGGTACGATCAATAACAACAGTCTTTGAAGTTTTCTGGTAATTTCTTTGGCAATCACCAAGTCCAATTACAGGAGACAGGAAGTCACTTGGTATTTGTGGTTGATCACTTCTCCCTAAAGAATGAAAAAAATAATTTACTTTGTAATATAAAGAAGTATGTTTGGAATTCTACAGTACTGTACAATATAATGGTACAATGCACATTAGCAATAACTCTTAAAAATAAGATATAAATATTAATGCTTGTATTATTGTATCTGGTATCTTATAAACTAGCTACTATATTAGTCCTTCTAGATTTTGAGTGGCCCTTATACTTTGTGGGAAAACACATTTGGCTGCAGCTTACAGATTTTGAGCTTGACTTTAATGTTCTTTTATCTTTTGCTATATGTACACTTATTTTTGTAGTATATTCAAAATTGGAAAAACACAAATGAAGAGCTGACTATTACTAATGTTTGAGTGGCCTTTTGAATTTGCCATTCAATTAATAATGTAAGTGCTTTGTGTATATTAAAGGCCCCCAGGCAAGAAAGTTTTCATTATCGTCATCCAGGTTCAGTTTTGTGGGCCTTGCAGTCTAATAACATTTGTTCCACCTGTTTGTTAGTTTGGCCATATACTAGGTCTCTTGAATCATATGCTCTTCCATGTCATAACTGTTTTCGAAATTTTACGTGGATGTCTAAGTTTTCACATCTACTATTTCAAGTTTGAGGGGAACCTGATAGACTAGACTGCATGCCATTTTTTATACATAAATTATAAAACTACATCAAACATATTTTTTATCAAATGTTCATATATTTCAATAGTTTTCTCAGTAATTCACTAATCAAATGTTAGCTCTGCTGAATACTATTGTAGTTATGTAGTATGAGTTGTACCTTTTATTCATCCTTGTATGGTCTGTGCCCTGTTGTATGTAAGCATTTAAATTGTATACACTTCATTTTATCTGTACACAGTCTCCAACTTATGGCATTTTAAGTATTGTATTACATGGTACCTGTCACGACACTGCAACATTCAACGGATAAATAAAACATATAGTTGCATACTCCTGTTTACTGTCTATCTGTGGTGAGCATTTATGATGCAATATTCCATTCTAGTAGTTTGGTTGGTTTTACACTTAGTGTAGCAGCCTTTTTATGTCAACTGTGACTGATTCCTATAGTTTACATATACTGATTCTCTCTCCTTCCTCATCTTCTGGGATATTTGCTATTGTAATCTTTGGATTCTGTAATATTTTATCACTTGAAATGTTTATGCCTTGTCTTTTTTTAGATAATCTCAATTTTTACAACTTGTAACTTCATTTTTTTAGAACACTTTATGAGTAAATGTCCATATCTTGCTTGTTTTGTAGGTTCTATTGAAATTTCACTAGTCACTGACAATATTATTTTGTTCAGTAGCTTTCCCTGTAGGGTTAGTAGATTTCAAACTCATATATTTTCTTTTTTAGTGGTAATCTGTATGTTTAGTGTGTTTTTCCACTGACTACTGAAATGTATTTCGCATTTATTCACTCAAGGCTTCCAGAAGATTCCCAGCAGTATTGACATGCAGACCCTTTATAACCATCTCATATAAAGATGGTGGTTTCCATTACTGTACTTATTTACACATTGTTTTCACAGTTAATGCTATTTCAGTCATTTTAATACACTGCATATGATGCCTTGGGTTTAAAACTTCACATTTTATCCAATTTCCACCTTCTGATGTAGTATGTAATACAAGCACACATTCAACCCCCACTTATTCAAGGTTCCGGATTTGCGGAATCACTTACTCATGGATTTTTCCATGGAAAATATATACACATTATTCGCAGAAAATGAGCATATTCACGGTATTTTTCATAGAGAAATATCCACTAATTACTGTATTTTCGCATAAGTTTCGTGAATAAATGCATTTTTTTGATAAAATGATCAAAATACTCAGGTATGTATAAGCATTTTCTTTTCGTGCTTGAACTCTCAAAATAGGCAGTTATAAGTGTTTTTAGAAGAGTTCCAAGTATTTGCGGATTTGACCTAACGGGGGGGGGGGGGGGGGGGGGTTGTGGTACACATCCCCTGCGAATACTAGGGGTCGAATGTGATAAAGACCAGTATTCTTTGTTTGTACGTACTTCATAATGTAGAGTGATTTATCTTCTTAATTATATCCACTCAATGTATCTCTCTATTAATCTGTGTTTGTTATTATTTTAACTAGTATTTCTGTGCTCTTGTTTGATCTCATATTTCCATATTTTTTCCTTTTACAATTTGCAAGTAGTAGCAGCCATACGGTCATTAATGTTTCTTAGTTTGGTTGCTTCCAGGACTCACTTCTTACATGTCTGCTAATGGCAACACTCAACACAAATCTGTACATATACAAAATCCCGTATGCAAGTTATCTGGCTTCCCTGCATTACCTTTATGTTTTTCTAAGGTATTCATGCCCAAGTTATGTATGTATTCATGTTGTAAAATAAGAAAATTTTTGTGGGTTTTTATGCGCACACAACATTCTGATTAATGGATAAAGTACCGGAGCATATCATGAGTTTCCTTGGTTTAAATGCTGGAGTATAGAAAGATTTATGTGTTTTCAGAGCTTTCATGCAAAAGGGTGGGATTCTGACTTGAATAATACCTCAGTTGAACAGTTAATTCATCTATAAGTGTTGTAGTGTTCCTTAAAACACAACCAACACTTTACAGTTTAGAAAAGTGCAAAACTCACCTTTACTGAAGCGAGTGTGGGTCCAGCCAATGACATTGAGATTTTGGTAACGAAATCCATCATAACGGAATCTATGGGGCAGGCACAATGGCTGAATAAAGTCTGAAATAAATTAAAAATACATTACTCTTAAATTAGACGACAATTTGGAAACATATATTGTACTTTGATTTCATGTGAAATATTTTACGGCACTAGGTTTTCTAGCTATGAGATGAAGTGTTGCTGAATTTAAATATTGAATATCTTATTATCTAAAGTAAAGCATATAATTTTTGTTGTACAAAACTATGATAGGTAAGGCTATTTAAAAAAAACCAGTTTAACAAAAAAATATCTGGAGAAAGGAATTCACAATGTTTTATAGGCATTTGTAGAGTCAGTGTACCAATATGAATTATTGTTTCACAGAACACAAAGCTCATGTCCTCTCCCCTGACACTGTAAGATTAAATCTAAATCTTTTTTATTTCACAAAATGCATACAAAGTAAATTAAGGAAAATGTCTATCACAAAGGCAGTGCATTCAAGGGCGGGTCACTTAATGCAAGAGGTACAAGAACAAAGGAAAATACAGTACACAACTCATAAGTAAGATTCCTAGGGAATCAGTTACTTAATGTGGGATAGTGGGGGCTATGTATGTCTTGTATGTAAGAGCAAAAAAACTTACATAACTCCTCAGTGCAAAAAATCTTTTCTTATTAACATGTTTGGCTCCAAGTGTTACAAAAGTAAGCCATACACCGTATATACTGCACGTGATTTTCATTTGGTGTCAATCAAATTTGAACTACCTTACAGATTATGATTCTATATGTTCTACCTCAAGTAAGAAGTCGTGATCCCTTTTGGTAAGTTGACGACCTCATATGCTTACAGACTTTTATTACACTTGTTATATTTTCTGTATGTTTACACCTTACCTTTGCTGCAATGTCAACTTACCAACAAACATGTGAAGCCATAGTCTCCTATTACTGACCTCCATTCACAATAATTTGGCAATGAGAATGAAATCACTAAGATGTTTCTTTACGATTTATAGTAAATATTACCAGCAGTATTAACCAGTACCTATACATGTTGAATTAACATATAACAACCACAAAGAATCCACAAGAAAAGCACATATAAGACAACTAAAGGTAGCAAATATAAGCACTAGTAGTTCTTGCTCAGACTTTTAAGGAATGGAGGGAGGTACAGTTTGGAAATTCTGGGATAAGGGGTCCTTTTGGATTTATTAATCATAGACCAAAGATGGTATGACTAAATGAAGCACTGAGGCCTTTGTCCTGCATGGCGAAGCAGGCCTGGGTACTAACTTCACTCACCATGTCCTTGGCTTAGTTCAATGATCTTGTGATGCCATACAGTATGGATTTTTTTATGTGATGAGACACAAACACATCAAAAGTGACTGAAAGGGTTTGCCTTTTTGCCATCCTATCTACCACCTTCCTACTTCTTCCTACCATTTGTGAGAAATGTACAGTGCACGCATTTACTGAGATATCTTCCACACTAATTTTTATATCTTAAATACTTTTCCCAAAACTAAAAACTTTCTGAACTTAGTGGTGCCATACGTAAACTGTTTATAACTTGCTGAAACTACTCTGCTAATATCCCTATGATGATGCTTTAGTGAAGTATTCCTTTATAAGTAGTGAAACATGGCGGAAAATTTTCTTTAATCACTGCACCATCCCCAATTACTCTGATGCTGAGGCTTGCTTTAAATCAAATCCACGCTGAAGCGTTTCATACAAAGGGGCAAAACTTTTCATTATTGCAAAAACACTTTTACAAACTATTTTTCAATGAAAGTTTTTAATTTCTGTAGTTAAATACGTATTAGGCTGATATAATGCATCTGATATAATGCATCAGTGCCTCTGACCAAGAGATTTCATCGTGAATTATTTTTGCTGTGCCATTTGCATTATAGATTTACAGCAATGTAAAACATAATTCAAGAACAGGCTGAAAGAACATTACGCATTAATGGTACGGTGCAACCTTGGAGTATTTTGTAACATACTAGTAAACAGTATACTACACAGTAAACTGTACGTAATCACCATGTTTCAGAATACAAAAACGTATTGCAAAATAGAAAAAAAATTACGGCCAAATTTGATGGTGAGTTATCCATTACCACAGTAATGGGGCACGTGGGTTCTAGGACAAAATATAAAACTGTTTTCCTAAACACTCAAAATTATGTCTCACTCAAAACAGAAGGTTGTTTCCAATGTTTCTCTTAGAAGATCCCTTCAATTTTCCAAAGTTTCTCCAGTTTTCAATATATATTAATGACATAAACTAGGCTAGTGTTTTCCATGAAAATGACGCCATGTAAGTCTGGAAAGTGTACATAACCTTTTCAGTTGCTTGCCCACCCAAGCAGGGGGATACTATAGTTATGCTCATATTTCAATGCCATGTTATTCTGATCAAGAGGCTTCTCCAAGAACCTGATTCAGTTTTACTTTAAGCCTAAATGAAAAGGGGGGGATCTAACTACCCTATATGCTGCTAAGGACTTAAGAAGAGGGTTTTATTTCACTGCAACAGAATTATTTTCCTGAAGGCTCCTAATGAGTCCCACAATGACAAGGGAAAACTATCAATCTTCAAGCCTCTTTGAAAAAGATGGAGGAACTCTCACCTTTCCATGGCCAAGATCTAGGCTCTACGACCAGTACCTACAACAGATCCTTAACACAGCCCATTCACAGGCTAACCTATACCCTTCCTAAATTCACCATCCTCCATTCTATTCAAAGGTCTGAGAGCTGGTGAAAACCACAAAGATTACTCACTGATACTGAATCTATCTTTGGTAAAAAAAAAAAAAAAAACATGGCAAGAACTTCCTTAGCTTGGAGGCAGCCACCTACATTAGGGCACATCAACCAAGTGATTGTAACGGTATATCATCAATTACTACATATAGAAATGGTTGCAAATTTAAGAATTAAACTTGTATTACCATTAAATGTGACGTCCAGAGCAAGCGTTATAATGGCAATATCATTGGCAAATGTGTCTGATTTGTAGCCTGGAGTCTGGAAATTGCCAATGCGGATATCTTGGGGTTTGGCCAAATCGTTGTTTCTACCTAGGTCGAAATCACCTACACGAACATGTGTTCTGGAAATATAAGGTTAAATCAGTTAACAACCAAACTCAATGATACTGACAAAAACTAGTGAGAATCAGGATTTTTTCAGGTTCACTTAAGAGAAGCTTTTATCTGATTATCTAAAAACTTGGAATAAACTGTGTTGTTAAAAAAAGAAGAGATAGAGAGAGAGAGAGAGACCTGAAAACCATGATATTACCTTTTCATTAAAACATTTATTTACAAAATAACAATACTATTTCTGTTATACAATACGTATCTCAATTTTCACAGTTGCTTTAATAATGATAGTCAGATGAAAAGCATGGACAATAGGAAACAGTATAGAAACTGCAAATAAGTTTTGTTAAGTGTAGTCTATGTTCTTATCCCTTTTCTCCATAGCAATTCAGGTTGATGTTTTTTTTTTTTTGTGTGTGTTCAAATTTCCCTCCATAAGTTTTTCCCTCCAATATTAACACGTGAAGTAAGTTACCGCTTGCTAGAGGCGGGACCGCGGAAGAACCAGGGAAGCGTCCTGGACATGGAGACCAGCACATGATAGAGAAGGGTTTTGCTCCAGAAACAGTTGCTTTCGAAAAGAAAAATGTATTGAGAACTCCCTCTGATGCAATGCAAGAGACGGAGTTACGAGCCTAATAAAGTTAAGCGAATCTACAATAAGGATTCTTCAAGCAACACCAAAATCTTGAAATACACACGAGAGGAGTGAGGGCATGATGCATGTTAAGGTAAGCGGGTAGCGTATGCTTCACGTGTTATTTCAGGGACTGGGTGTTGCTGAATTCAATCGGGACAATCTCGATAACAGTAAATAAGTACCATTCTTAGCTTTACCATACCACTGAGCTGATTAACAGTTAGGGCTGGCCTGAAGGATTGGATTTTTTTTTACGTGGCTTGGAACCAATTGGTTACTTAGAAACAAGACCTACAGCTTATTGTGGGGCCCGAGCCACATCGAGAAATGAATTTCTATCATCAAAAATAAATATCTCTGGTTCCTTATTGGCATTGCTGGGAATCGAACCTGGACCACGTAAGGATAGGAAACTGGAAATACATACTTTACTACAGTATACAAAAGATGATAATGTTTCTGCATACGTACATAACTCATCATTGTTGAACCATGCCTCTTAGAATCTTACATAACGCACGTTATAGGCTTGGGTCAGTAATTTATTTTTTAAATAATGGACTTGGGTTGGCTGTTTGATAGTTAGACACCAGAAAACTATAAAATCACACTGCCTAGTTCAGGGGAATACAAGCTAATCTTAAGTTTTAAGGTACAGCAACTTACTTTTCCAACAAAGCAAATGTCGATATTAAATAGAACAGAAACTGTTTGGCAAAATAATGGAAATTCCACGGCACATGGGCATTTTCTATACAACAGTAAAGCACTGCACTGTACTACATTGAGCTCCAAAATAAAATGCATGTTTATTTCATCTTTGTCTTCTTTCCCACTGTCATCCTTACATTAAGGGGTCGGTTGCCTGATGTGCCTTCTCCACTGCCTTCCTCACAACATTAGGCATGGTTTATTTTTGGCAAAAGGGGTTTTTACGACCGCTTGTCCTTGCTGTTAGCAACCACAGTTATTGGCGTTGGGCCTTCCCTTTGACTAAAAAGTCCACCTGCAAGGTAGTAGTTTCTGCAGTTATTGGCAGTGGGCCTTCCCTTTGGCTAAAAAGTGAGATTGCAAGGCAGCAGCTGTCCTTTTACGACATGGAGGACCTACGGCGGTAGTATTCTTACACCTCTACCACAGGGGTCGTTTATTTCATCTTTGTAAATATCTGTAAATGGCACACTTGCTGCTGGTGAGCTTGAATGGGAACTGGGTTAGCTGTGCAAAAAAGAAATTTGGCAAAAATGTCCACCATAAATTTAATAAAAATTAGCTAACTTAGTTCACCTTTCTTTTGTTGATTCTTACATTTCAAAAATTACTGGACCTCAACTCCTCAAAAGTCCTTCTTTTGATCTAAATTAATCATATAAAAATTTCAGTTTCCTCCATGCAAAATACTTCAAGAGTATCTATGAAAACCTGAGATACTGCTACGTACGAGGCAATAAAAAATAGTTACAAATAATATGAGATACTTACGGATTTGGTCTAACTGTTAAGCAGTGAGCTGCAGTAATGACATGCTTCTTGGTAATAATAGCACCTCCACAAGTAACCTCAAAATTTCGTGTCTCATCAAAGAAGCCTACAGCAACAAGCCACGGCCAATGTGATTGCTGTAAAGATAGAACAAAATCTTACTATTCTTATTTCAAAGCTAATGATAATATATTACACCAGTTTTATTACAGTAAAAGACAGTAAAATTCAGTTGTAAATTTCAACTTCCCAAGATCATTTATGAAAAGGATTATCAGAAGTGTCAGCTTAACATATCTCTTCATTTTCTAAAAAAAAATTCAGGATCAAAATACTAGTAAATGATTCTTCTAGACGGAGGAAATCTATATCTTACCCCATTTGCTCTTGCAGTTTTTAAATTATCTAATGATCCACACGCTCCCTCTGGTGGTATATCAGAACCAGTGCCAGAATCTTGAGATTGATCATCATTTGTTCGATCTGGCAGTAATGAATTAGGAGAAAATGAATCGCCATTCTGAGGTCTCAGAGTTGTCCCTGGAGCCAGTGGGTTTTGGTTAGATGGAACTTGGGGATGAATGGGCAGAGACACTGCAATCTGGTCTCCTGTACCTTGCAGGAATGGATTCTGAGTTTGAGTTGTTGGAGGGAGTGACCCAGCAGTATTTGTTGTAGAGATGGGAAAATTATTTGGTGACTGAGAAGGAAAACTTGGCAATGGTAAGTTCTGCTGAGGTGCAACAGGAAGAGCCTGGGAACTTCCACCTGATGTTGATCCTCCAAATGTTATATGAGATGGAGTCTCTTGCTGGGCAAAGCCACCTGAAGATGGTAGTCGTACTGATGTTGGTAAAGCTACATTATTTGGGTTATTTGGACAGCAGATGCGGACGTTTGTGACCTCCAAACTTGAAATAAAAATATTGGTTTTATTGACTCACAGATGTGTGTCTATAATTAATTTTAATGAAAATTTACACTTAGCATGCAAAAGAAAAAATAAATTCCTTAATTCCTTTCAAATAATTGCTTCTTCCCTAAGGACAATAGGCGGGAATGCAAAATTATTTATGACTCAATTGTGCTCCTATTTATTCACTTTCTTCCCTCGGTTTACATAAAACTTTTTAGTAACATTGAACAAGGTCTTGTCCAAGTGATGTTGTCCCAAAACCTACATCTCATATTTTATATACAATACCAAATTAAAAAAGATATGACTTTCTTTTGTTAAAAAACAATCCCAGAGTTTTGTAATGATAATACAGTAATGATGTGTTTTATATGAAAAAACCAGCACACATGAATGCATGACTAAATAAAATCTTTCATGATAAGTCCTCTGTTGCTATTTCCTTGCAATAACCTTTGACTTGAATTATTTCTGCTACAGCACTAAAGTTAAGGAGCACAAACTAAAATATTAACAACACAATTAATACCACTTGTTTGTCAGCATGAAAATTTAAATCTGTTACTCAGAATTACATGAAAACCATTGACAACTGGAGGATGGACACTGCAAATCTGGATTGCTTAAAGAATCCTAAAAAAGGATTTTTTTTTATAAAAACTTTAATTACATCATAAAACCAATCGCTCACATATGCCCAAATTCATGGTCTTCTGTTGTTATCAGAATTACACAGTTTAATAAGGAAAAGACAGGTAGCAGCATGGCCTTCCAAGTGCTACCTGGAGCCTTACTTTTCATGTTATTTAGATATGAGATTGAAATGAGCAAATAGTTGTATAAAAAACTCATTTTGTTTCTTAAAAAGATCAGTTTGTTGGATTAAAGTGGGGATAAAATGCTGAAGAATCCATTAGAGGCTTGCACATTGCAAAAAGTCAGAAACAGAGGCTGTGGTAATTCTGAGTCATTATAAAACAAGAGAGGCCCCATTAGTGTTAAGTAAGACATTTCTTGCTAATTACAATTGGCTAAGTCATGGAAATGGCACTATATATATATATATATATATCTATATATATTATATATATATATATATATATATATATATATGTGTGTGTGTGTATGTGTGTACAGGTAATCATCCCTGGAATTCAGCATCTCTATATTACAAAACAGGAATGGATGAAAGATGACAGCAGTATTAGGAATGAGGAAATGGCGGCAACAAATGTGTATCCATCCACTTACGGAAGAAATCTCAAGAAATTACCTATACTTAGTTATTGACAGTTCTGTACAGTTGAATGTGTAAATAAACACATCCTGCAGTATTATTGCCAAAATAATCTTTGCAGAGGTGTACAGGTGATTTTGCTCAGCACTTTTATGGCCCACTGACGGACAAATTATTGCAAAACTGTCCTATGATCTCAGCCTGTTTAATAGGAAACTGCTAATTTTACTTTTCTTACCTACTAAAATGTGTAACATGTATCTTTTTTCCTCATATCAAGAAAAACTGAAGCACAAAACCATTTTTTTCTCAAGTGTTTTCTCATTTCATGGATTACATTTATATAGTAAGATATTAAATGAATGACAACTTCATCCTTATCAGAATTCAGCTATTTACGTATAAGACATTTTTGCCAAATAAATGTCACCATTAGTGCAATACATCATAATGAAATGATCTTTTAGGCAATAGATATCATTACATTGAACCTCATGTTTAATTTGCTCAAAACAATACTTTTGCAGGATGCCTTTTCACAAGTATAAAAATATGTGTGGCAATGTTTTCTTACAGCACAAACACCCTGCCTCCCCGTCTGGGGTCACTTACAGAGTTCTGACAAAGACATGAGACCTGTCACTGTTTTCTGTGGATTAAATTTTAATATCTTCCATCAGTATTGGACCAATAAGGACAGAGCAGCATTATAAAAGAACAGTTTAGCAAATAAAAAAATTCAGAGGCAAAAGGAAATGGAACAAGTGACTATGAGCCTCAGCCGAGAGATGTCAAAAACCTTACGAATTTCAACCAGCCAAAGAAATCAAACTTTTAGGTGTTTTGACTCGTAACAGGGTTGAGTGTTTAGCTCCGTCTCTGTGTTTTATCCTCTGGACGTTGATTTGTTTGCCCTTCCCGTATCTGAATGGGAAACATCTGGGGAAAAAACGACCAACGCCTGTGCATTGATAACATACACTAATTTCCATAAATACAATTGTATTATTTTGATTTACAATATGTACCCTTTGCTCCCTGATTTTAATATGCTTTTTATATGATTCTTGACCATTTCATTTGTTTAGTAAATATGAAATTATAACAACCATATGTTTTTTAATATGAAATTCTAAAGCTAGAATGAATAAATTATGCAGCTCATACAAAGCACAGCACTGGAGTACTGTAAGCCCTTCAGCACATCAGACAGTGAAAAAAGGAAGTTAGAGCTGTTGGATAGCAAACCACAGAAATCTACCAATAAATGAGAAAAAAAGATCTGCAGTAGCACAAAGTAGTGAAAGTTAGTGAACAAGGATAACAGGATGGATGGCAATATGGAAAAAATGAAGAGGATGGAGTTTACAAAAATAAAAAGTGGGTACAGCTAAGGGCCGAAGATACGTCATAAATGCCCATCAATAAAGTCTGCAGTGCTCTATGTAAACAGCTACAAGGACCCAAACATCTGCAGTGCTCTATGTAAACAGCTACAAGGACCCAAATGTCTGCAGTGCTCAATGTAAACAGCTACAAGGACCCAAATGTCTGCAGTCCTCTGTGTAAACAGCTACAAGGACCCAAACGTCTGCAGTGCTCTATGTAAACAGCTACAAGGACCTAAATGTCTGCAGTGCTCTATGTAAACAGCTACAAGGACCCAAACGTCTGCAGTGCTCTATGTAAACAGCTACAAGGACCCAAACATCTGCTGTGCTCTATGCAAACAGCTACAAGGACCCAAATGTCTGCAGTGCTCTATGTAAACACCTACAAGGACCCAAATATCTGCAGTGCTCTATGTAAACAGCTACAAGGACCCAAACGTCTGCAGTGCTCTATGTAAACAGCTACAAGGACCCAAACGTCTGCAGTGTTCTATGTAAACAGCTACAAGGACCCAAACGTCTGCAGTGCTCTATGTAAACAGCTACAAGGACCCAAATGTCTGCAGTGCTCTATGTAAACAGCTACAAGGACCCAAATGTCTGCAGTGCTCTATGTGAACAGCTACAAGGACCCAAACGTCTGCAGTGCTCTATGTAAACAGCTACAAGGACCCAAACGTCTGCAGTGCTCTATGTAAAATCCTACAAGGACCCAAACGTCTGCAGTGCTCTATGTAAACAGCTACAAGGACCCAAACGTCTGCAGTGCTCTATGTAAACAGCTACAAGGACCCAATTGTCTGCAGTGCTCTATGTAAACAACTACAAGGACCCACAATGTCTGCAGTCGCCCCTCTCTATGTAAAATCAGCTACAAGGACCAAATGTCTGCAGTGCTCTATGTAAACAGCTAAAATACAGGAGGAACCAAACAAAATGTGTCGTGCATTCTAAATGATATAATAAACAGCAATACAAGGGCTCAAAATGTCTGAAACAGTGCTCTATTAAACAGCTACAAGGACCCAAATGTCTGCAGTGCTCTATGTAAACAGCTACAAGACCCAAACGTCTGCAAATGCTCTATGTAAACAGCTACAAGGACCCAAATGTCTGCAGTGCTCTTATGTTAAAACAGCTACAAGGGCCCAAATGTCTGGCAGTGCTCTATGTAAACAGCTACAAGGAGCCAAACGTCTGCAGTGCTCTATGTAAAAAGCTAAAGGACCAAAACGTCTGCAGTGCTCTATGTAAAACAGCTACAAGGACCCAAACGTATATCAGTGCTCTATGTAAACAGCTACAAGGACCAAATGTCTGCAGTTGCTCTATGTAAACCAGCTAGCATGGGACCCAAACATCGCAGTAATCTATGTAAAACAGCACAATGGCCCAAACGTCTGCAGTGCCTGTCATGAAACAAGCTACAAGGGCCCGCAAGCGTCTGCAGTGCTCTATGTAAACACGCTACAAGGGCCCAAACGTCTGCAGTGCTCTATGTAAAACAGCTACAAGGGACCCAAATTGTCTGCAGTGTCTATGTAAACAAAGCTACAAGGGCCCAAACGTTATGCAGTGCTCTATGTGAACAAGCTACAAGGGACCCAAAAGTCTGCAGTGCTCGTATGCAAACACTACAAGGCACCCAAATGTCTACAGGCTCTATGTAAACAAGCTCAAAGACCCAAATGTCTGCAGTGCTCTATGTAAAACAGCTACAAGGACCCCAAATGTTCTACAGTGCTCTATGTAAACAGCTAACAAGGACCCAAATGTTCTGCAGTGCTCTATTGTAAACAGCGTACAAGGACCTCAAATGTCTGCAGTGCTCTATGTAAAACAGCTACAAGAACCCAAATGTCTGCAGTCTCTATGTAAACAGCACAAGGACCCAAACTTCTTACAGTGCGTCTATGTAAACAGTTACAAGGACCAAATGCCTGCAGTGCTCATATGTAAAACAGCTATATGGGCCCAAAACGTCTGCAAGTAATCTATGTAAACAGCTAGGAGGGCCCCAAAAACGTCTGCAGTGCTCTATGTAAACAGCTACAAAGGGCCCAAACGTCTGCAGTGCTCTATGTAGAAACAGGTACTAAAAGGGGCCCAAACGGTCCTTTGCCAGTGGCTCTATGTAAACAGCTAAAAAGCGTACCCAAATGGTCTGCAGTGCTCTATGTAAAGCTGCCTACAAGGGCCCAAACGTTCTGCAGTGCTCTATGTTAAAACAGCTACAACAAGGCCCAAATATCTGGGCGAGTGCTCTATGTAAACAGCAACAAGTAAGCAGCTACAAGGGCCCAAACGTCTGCAGTGCTCTATGTAAACAGCCACAATGGCCCAAATGTCTGCAGTGCTCTATGTAAACAGTTACAAGGGCCCAAACGTCTGCAGTGCTCTATGTAAACAGCCACAATGGCCCAAACGTCTGCAGTGCTCTATGTAAACAGCTTCAAGGGCCCAAACGTCTGCAGTGCTCTATGTAAACAGCTTCAAGGGCCCAAACGTCTGCAGTGCTCTATGTAAACAGCTGCAAGGGCCCAAACGTCTGCAGTGCTCTATGTAAACAGCTACAAGGACCCAAACGTCTGCAGTGCTCTATGTAAACAGCTACAAGGACCCAAACATCTGCAGTGCTCTATGTAAACAGCTACAAGGACCCAAATGTCTGCAGTGCTCTATGTAAACAGCTACAAGGACCCAAATGTCTGCAGTGCTCTATGTAAACAGCTACAAGGACCCAAATGTCTGCAATGCTCTATGTAAACAGCTACAAGGACCCAAATGTCTGCAGAAATCTATGTAAATAGCTACAAGGACCCAAATGTCTGCAGTGCTCTATGTAAACAGCTACAAGGACCCAAATGTCTGCAGTGCTCTATGTAAACAGCTTCAAGGACCCAAATGTCTGCAGTAGTCTATTTAAACACCTTCAAGGACCAAAATGTCAGCAGTGCTCTATGTAAACAGCTTCAAGGACCCAAATATCTGCAGTGCTCAGAGTAAACAGCTTCAAGGACCCAAATGTCTGCAGTGCTCTATGTAAACAGCTTCAAGGACCCAAATATCTGCAGTGCTCTATGTAAACAGCTACAAGGACCCAAACGTATGCAGTGCTCTATGTAAACAGCTACAAGGACCCAAACGTCTGCAGTGCTCTATGTAAACAGCTTCAAGGGCCCAAATGTCTGCAGTGCTCTATGTAAAAAGCTACAAGGGACCAAATGTCTTCAGTGCTCTATGTAAACAGCTACAAGGGCCCAAATGTCTGCAGTGCTCTATGTAAACAGCTACAAGACCCAAATGTCTGAAGTGTGTCTGCAGTGCTCTATGTGAACAGCTACAAGGGCCCAAACGTCTGCAATGCTCTATGTAAACAGCTACAAGGACCCAAACGTCTGCAGTGCTCTATGTAAACAGCTACAAGGACCCAAACGTCTGCAGTACTCTATGTAAACAACTACAAGGACCCAAACATCTGCAGTGCTCTATGTAAACAGCTACAAGGACCCAAATGTCTGCAGTGCTCTATGTAAACAGCTACAAGGACCCAAACGTCTGCAGTGCTCTATGTAAACAGCTACAAGGACCCAAACGTCTGCAGTACTCTATGTAAACAACTACAAGGACCCAAACATCTGCAGTGCTCTATGTAAACAGCTACAAGGACCCAAATGTCTGCAGTGCTCTATGTAAACAGCTACAAGGACCCAAACGTCTGCAGTGCTCTATGTAAACAGCTACAAGGACCCAAACGTCTACAGTGCTCTATGTAAGCAGTTACAAGGACCCAAATGTCTGCAGTGTTCTATGTAAACAGCTACATGGGCCCAAACGTCTGCAGTAATCTATATAAACAGCTAAAAGGGCCCAAACGTCTGCAGTGCTCTATGTAAACAGCTACAAGGGCCCAAACGTCTGCAGTGCTCTATGTAAACAGCTACAAGGGCCCAAACGTCTGCAGTGCTCTATGTAAACAAAACAAGGACCCAAATGCCTGCAGTGCTGTATGTAAACAGCTACAAGGGCCAAAACGTCTGCAGTGCTCTATGTAAACAGCTACAAGGACCCAAATATCTGCAGTGCTCTATGTAAACAGCAACAAGTAAGCAGCTACAAGGGCCCAAACGTCTGCAGTATTCTATGTAAACAGTTACAAAGGCCCAAACGTCTGCAGTGCTGTATGTAAACAGCCACAATGGCCCAAACGTCTGCAGTGCTTTATGTAAACAGCTTCAAGGGCCCAAACGTCTGCAGTGCTTTATGTAAACAGCTTCAAGGGCCCAAACGTCTGCAGTGCTCTATGTAAACAGCTTCAAGGGCCCAAACGTTTGCAGTGCTCTATGTAAACAGCTACAAGGACCCAAACGTCTGCAGTGCTCTATGTAAACAGCTACAAGGACCCAAACATCTGCAGTGCTCTATGTAAACAGCTACAAGGACCCAAATGTCTGCAATGCTCTATGTAAACAGCTACAAGGACCCAAATGTCTGCAGTACTCTAAGTAAACAGCTACAAGGACCCAAATGTCTGCAGTGCTCTATGTAAACAGCTACAAGGACCCAAATGTCTGCAATGCTCTATGTAAACAGCTACAAGGACCCAAATGTCTGCAGAACTCTATGTAAATAGCTACAAGGACCCAAATGTCTGCAGTGCTCTATGTAAACAGCTACAATGATCCAAATGTCTGCAGTGCTCTATATAAACAGCTTCAAGGACCCAAATGTCTACAGTACTCTATTTAAACAGCTTCAAGGACCCAAATGTCTACAGTGCTCTATGTAAACAGCTTCAAGGACCCAAATATCTGCAGTGCTCTATGTAAACAGCTACAAGGACCCAAACGTATGCAGTGCTCTATGTAAACAACTACAAGGACCCAAATGTCTGCAGTGCTCTATGTAAAATGCTTCAAGGGCCCAAACATCTGCAGTACTCTATGTAAACAGCTACAAGGACCCAAAAGCTACAAAGGCCCAAACGACTGCAGTGCTCTATGTAAACAGCTACAAAGCCCCAAACGTCTGCAGTGCTCTATGTAAACCACTTCAAGGACCCAAATGACTGCAGTGCTCCATGTAAACGGCTTCAAGGGCCCAAACGTCTGCAGTGCTCTATGTAAACAGCTTCAAGGACCCAAATGTCTGCATTGCTCTATGTAAAAAACTTCAAGGACCCAAATGTCTGCAGTGCTCTATGTAAACAGCTACAAGGACCCAAACGTCTGCAGTGCTCTATGTAAACAGCTACAAGGACCCAAATGTCTGCAGTGCTCTATGTAAAAAACTTCAAGGACCCAAATGTCTGCAGTGCTCTATGTAAACAGCTACAAGGACCCAAACGTCTGCAGTGCTCTATGTAAATAGCAACAAGGACCCAAATATCTGCAGTGCTCTATGTAAACAGCTTTAAGGGACCAAACGTCTGCAGTGTTCTATGTAAACAGCTACAAGGACCCAAATGTCTGCAGTGCTCTATGTAAACAGCTACAAGGACCAAAACATCTGCAGCTATGTAAACAGCTACAAGGACCCAAACGTCTGCAGTGCTCTATGTAAACAGCTACAAGGACCCAAATGTCTGCAGTGCTCTATGTAAACAGCTACAAGGGCCCAAACATCTGCAGTGCTCTATGTAAACAGCTACAAGGACCCAAACGTCTGCAGTGCTCTATGTAAACAGCTACAAGGACCCAAACATCTGCAGTGCTCTATGTAAACACCTACAAGGACCCAAATGTCTGCAGTGCTCTATGTAAACAGCTACAAGGGCCCAAACATCTGCAGTGCTCTATGTAAACAGCTACAAGGACCCAAACGTCTGCAGTGCTCTATGTAAACAGCTACAAGGACCCAAACATCTGCAGTGCTCTATGTAATAAACAGCTACAAGGACCAAACATCTCACCAGTGCTCTATGTAAACAGCTTAACCAGGGCCCCAAATGCCCCAAATTCTGCAGTGCTCCTATGTAAACAGCTATTAAGGGTCCAAACGTCTGGCAGTGCTCTATGTAAAACAGCCTTTAAAAACAAGGGAAAAAAAAAAAAAAAAAAACCCAAACGTCTGTAGTTGCTCGTATTTAAACAGCTACAACGGACCCAAAACGTCTGCAGGTGCTCTATGTAAACAATGCTACAAAGGAACCAAACATCTGCAGTGCTCTATGTAAACAAACCCTTACAAAGGAACCCAAACATCTGCCAGTGCTCTATTACACAAAACAGCTACCAGGGCCCAAATGTCTACAGTGCTCTATGTAAACAGCTATAAAGGTCCAAACGTCTGCAGTGCTCTATGTAAACAGCTGCAAGGACCCAAACGTCTGCAGTGCTCTATGTTTAAAAGCAGCTAACAAGGACCCAAACGTCTGCAGTGGCTCTATGTAAACAGGCTACAATGGAACCCAAATGTCTGCAGTGCTCTATGTAAAAAAACGTTCAAGGACACAAATGTCATGCAGTGCTCTATGTAAACAAAAAGCTACAAGGCACCCAAACGTCTGCAGTTGCTCTATGTAAACAGCAACAAGGAGCCAAATATCCTGCAGTGCTCTATGTAAAACAGCTTTTTAAGGGACCAAAACGTTCTGCAGGTTGCTTTATGTAAACCATCAGTACAAGGACCCAAATGTCTGCAATGATCTATGGAAACAAAAAGCTACAAGGACCAAAAAATATGCAGCTATGTAAACAGCTACAAGGACACAAACGTCTGCAGTGCTCTATGTAAACAACTACAAGGACCAAACCCAAAATTTCTGCCAGTGCGCTATGTAAACAGCTACAAGGAACCCAAATGTCTTTGGCAGTGCTCTTATGTACAAACAGCGACAAGGGCCCAAACATCTGCCAGTGGGCTCTATGTAAACAGCTACGGAGCCCGAAACCCAAAGTCTGCAGTGCTCATATGTAAAAAACAGCTACAAGGTACCCCAAACGTCCTGCAGTGCTCCTATGTAAACAGCTACAAGGCCACCCAAAACATCTTGCAGTGGCTCTATGTAAACACCTACAAGGACCCAAACATCTGCAGTTGCTCTATGTAAAAAACAGCATACCAGGGCCCAAATGTCTGCAGTGCTCTATGTAAACAGCATAAGGGTCAACAAACGTCTGCAGTGCTCTAATTATGCAAACAAGGGCTACAAGGACCCAAACGTCGCAGTGCTCTATGTTAACAGCTTACAAGGACCCAAATGTCTAAACAGTGCTGTATGTAAACAAGGATACCCAAAGGCCCAAATGTCTTCAGTGCTCTATGTAAAAAGCTACAAGGGACCAAATGTTCTGCAGTGCTCTATGTAAAGAGCTTTACAAGGCCCAAATGTTTGCAGTGCCTCTATGTAAACAGGTAAAGGTCTCAAACGTCTGCAGTGCTCTATGTAAAACAGCTAGCAAGGGCCCCAAATGTCTGCCAGTGCTATAGATAAACAGCTACAAGTGGCTCAAATGTCTGCAGTGCTTATGTAAACAGCTAAACAAGGGCCCAACGTGTCTGCAATTGGGCTCCCTAAAATGTAAACAGCTACAAGGGCCCACATGTCTGCGGTGCTCTTGTAAACAGGCTACAAGGCCCCAAATTCTGCAGGGCTCTAGGTAACAAGGGCTACCAAAAAGGCCCAAATGTCCTGCAGTGCTTCTATGTAAACCAGCTACAAGGGCCCAAATGGTCTGAAAAAAAAAGGGCTCCTAAATGTAAAGAAAGCTACGCCCCAAAGTCTGCAGTGCTTCTATGTTAAACAGCTACAGGGCCCAATGTTCTGCAATTGGGCCCTATTTGTTAAACAGGCTACAAGGGCCAAAATGTCTACCAGTGTGCTCTATGTAAACAGCTACAAAGTGCCCAAACGGTCTTGCAAGGGTTCTTCCTGTACAAACAGCTACAAGGCCCAAATGTCTGCCGTGATCCTATGTTAAACAGCTACAAGGTCCCAAACTCCTGCAGTGCTCTATGTTAAACAGCTTGGAAGGCGGGCCCCCCAAATGTTTCTGAAGTGCTCTCTATGTAAAACAAAAAAGCTACAAGGGCCCAAATGTCTTCAGTGCTCTATGTAAACAGCTACAAGGGCCCAAATGTCTGCAGCGCTCTATGTAAACAGCTACAAGGGCCTAAAGTCTGCAGTGCTCTATGTAAACAGCTACAAAGTCCCAAATGTCTGCAGTGCTCTATGTAAACAGCTACAAGACCCAAATGTCTGCAGTGCTCTATGTGAACAGCTACAAGGGCCCAAACGTCTGCAGTGCTCTATGTAAACCGCTGCAAGGGCCCAAATGTCTGCAGTGCTCTATGTGAACAGCTACAAGGGCCCAAATGTTTACAGTGCTCTATGTAAACAGCTACAAGGGCCCAAACGTCTGCAGTGCTCTATGTAAACAGCTACAAGGGCCCAAACGTCTGCAGTGCTCTATGTGAACAGCTACAAGGGCCCAAATGTTTACAGTGCTCTATGTAAACAGCTACAAGGGCCCAAACGTCTGAAGTGCTCTATGTAAATAGCTACAAGGGCCTAAATGTCTGCAGTGCTCTATGTGAACAGCTACAAGGGCCTAAATGTTAACAGTGCTCTATATAAACAGCTACAAGGGCCCAAACGTCTGCAGTGCTGTATGTAAATAGCTACAAGGGCCCAAACGTCTGCAGTGCTCTATGTGAACAGCTACAAGGGCCCAAATGTCTGCAGTGCTCTATGTAAACAGCTACAAGGGCCCAAACGTCTGCTGTGCTCTATGTAAACAGCTACAAGGGCCCAAATGTCTGCAGTGCTCTATGTAAACAGCTACAAGGGCCCAAACGTCTGCAGTGCTCTATGTAAACAGCTACAAGGGCCCAAATGTCAAATGGCTGCAGTGCTCTATGTAAACAGCTACAAGGGCAAGTATGCAGTGCTCTAGTAAAACAGCTACAAGGGCTCAAACGTCTGCAGTGGTCTATGTAAACAGCTACAAGGCCCCAAATGTCTGCAGTGCTATATGTAAACAGCTACAAGGGCCCAAATGTCTGCAGTGCTCTATGTAAACAGCTACAAGGGCCCAAACGTCTGCAGTGCTCTATGTAAACAGCTACAAGGGCCCAAATGTCTGCGGTGCTCTTTGTAAACAGCTACGCAAATGTTGCCAAAGTGCTCTATGAAACAGTAAAGGCCCAAATGTCTGCAGTCTGTAAAACAGCTACAAGGGCCCAAATGTCTGCAGTGCTCTATGTAAACGCTACAGCAAATCGCAGCTATGTAAAACAGCTATAAGGGCCCAAAGCTCAGCTATATGTAAACAGCTACAAGGCCCAAAATGTCTGAAGTGCTCTATGTAAACAGCTACAAGGGCCCAAACGTCTGCTGTGCTCTACGTAAACAGCAACAAGGGCCCAAATGTCTGCAGTGCTCTATGTAAAAAGCTACAAGGGCTCAAACGTCTGCAGTGCTCTATGTAAACAGATACAAGGCCCCAAATGTCTGCAGTGCTATATGTAAACAGCTACAAGGGCCCAAATGTCTGCGGTGCTCTTTGTAAACAGCTACAAGGCCCCAAATGTCTGCAGTGCTCTATGTAAACAGCTATAAAGGCCCAAATGTCTGCAGTGCTCTATGTAAACAGCTACAAGGGCCCAAATGTCTGCAGTGCTCTATGTAAACAGCTACAAGGGCCCAAATGTCTGCAGTGCTCTATGTAAACAGCTACAAGGGCCCAAATGTCTGCAGTGCTATATGTAAACAGCTACAAGGGCCAAAATGTCTACAATGCTCTATGTAAACAGCTACAAGGGCCCAAACGTCTGCAGTTCTTCATGTAAACAGCTACAAGGGCCCAAATGTCTGCAGTGATCTATGTAAACAGCTACAAGGGCCCAAACGTCTGCAGTGCTCTATGTAAACAGCTTGAAGGGCCCAAATGTCTGCAGTGCTCTATGTAAACAGCTACAAGGGCCCAAATGTCTTCAGTGCTCTATGTAAACAGCTACAAGGGCCCAAATGTCTGCAGTGCTCTATGTAAACAGCTACAAGGGCCCAAATGTCTGCAGTGCTCTATGTAAACAGCTACAAGGGCCCAAAAGTCTGCAGTGCTCTATGTAAACAGCTACAAGGTCCCAAATGTCTGCAGTGCTCTATGTAAACAGCTACAAGACCCAAATGTCTGCAGTGTGTCTGCAGTGCTCTATGTGAACAGCTACAAGGGCCCAAACGTCTGCAGTGCTCTATGTAAACCGCTGCAAGGGCCCAAATGTCTGCAGTGCTCTATGTGAACAGCTACAAGGGCCCAAATGTTTACAGTGCTCTATGTAAACAGCTACAAGGGCCCAAACGTCTGCAGTGCTGTATGTAAACAGCTACAAGGGCCCAAACGTCTGCAGTGCACTATGTGAACAGCTACAAGGGCCCAAATGTTTACAGTGCTCTATGTAAACAGCTACAAGGGCCCAAACGTCTGAAGTGCTCTATGTAAATAGCTACAAGGGCCTAAATGTCTGCAGTGCTCTATGTGAACAGCTACAAGGGCCTAAATGTTTACAGTGCTCTATATAAACAGCTACAAGGGCCCAAACGTCTGCAGTGCTCTATGTAAACAGCTACGAGGGCCCAAATGTCTGCAGTACTCTATGTGAACAGCTACAAGGGCCCAAATGTTTACAGTGCTCTATGTAAACAGCTACAAGGGCCCAAACGTCTGCAGTGCTCTATGTAAACAGCTACAAGGGCCCAAACGTCTGCAGTGCTCTATGTAAACAGCTACAAGGACCCAAATGTCTGCAGTGCTCTATGTGAACAGCTACAAGGGCCCAAATGTTTACAGTGCTCTATGTAAACAGATACAAGGCCCCAAATGTCTGCAGTGCTCTATGTAAACAGCTAAGAGGGCCTAAATGTGTGCAGTGCTCTATGTGAACAGCTACAAGGCCCCAAATGTCTGCAGTGCTCTATGTAAACAGCTACAAGGCCCCAAATATCTGCAGTGCTCTATGTAAACAGCTACAAGGACCCAAATGTTTACAGTGCTCTATGTAAACAGCTACAAGGGCCAAAACGTCTGCAGTGTTTTATGTAAATAGCTACAAGGGCCTAAATGTCTGTAGTGCTCTATGTAAATAGCTACAAGGGCCTAAATGTCTGTAGTGCTATATGTAAATAGCTACAAGGGCCTAAATGTCTGTAGTGCTCTATGTGAACAGCTACAAGACCCCAAATGTCTGCAGTGCTCTATGTAAACAGCTACAAGGGCCCAAATGTCTGCAGTGCTCTATGTAAACAGCTACAAGGGCCCAAGCGTCTGCAGTGCTCTACGTAAACAGCTACAAGGGCCCAAATGTCTGCAGTGTCAGTGCTCATTAATAGCTAAATAGCTACCCAAAGGCCCCCAAAAATATGCAGTGCTCTATGTAAACAGCTACAAGGGCCTAAATGTTTTGCAGTGCTCTATGTAAACTAGCGTACAAGGGCCCAAATGTCTTGCAGTGCTCTATGTAAAACAGCTTCAAGGACCCAAACCCAAGTCCCCTGCAAGTGCTCTATGTAAACAGCTTCAAGGACCCAAATGTCTGCAGTGCTCTATGTAAACAGCTTCAAGGACCCAAATGTCTGCAGTGCTCTATGTAAAAAGCTACAAGGACCCAAATGTCTGCAGTGCTCTATGTAAACAACTACAAGGACCCAAATATCTGCAGTGCTCTATGTAAACAGCTTCAAGGGCCCAAATGTCTGTAGTGCTTTATGTAAACAGCTACAAGGGCCGAAATGTCTGCAGTGCTCTATGTAAACAGCTAAAAGGGCCCAAATGTCTGCAGTGCTCTATGTAAACAGCTACAAGGCCCAAAATGTCTGAAGTGCTCTATGTAAACAGCTACAAGGGCCCAAACGTCTGCTGTGCTCTACGTAAACAGCAACAAGGGCCCAAATGTCTGCAGTGCTCTATGTAAAAAGCTACAAGGGCCCAAACGTCTACAGTGCTCTATGTAAACAGCAACAAGGGCCCAAATGTCTGCAGTGCTCTATGTAAACAGCTACAAGGGCCCAAATGTCTGCAGTGCTCTATGTAAACAGCTACAAGGGCCCAAATGTCTGCAGTGCTCTATGTAAACAGCTACAAGGGCTCAAACGTCTGCAGTGCTCTATGTAAACAGCTACAAGGTCCCAAATATCTGCAGTGCTCTATGTAAACAGCTACAAGGGCCCAAATGTCTGCGGTGCTCTTTGTTAACAGCTACAAGGCCCCAAATATCTGCAGTGCTCTATGTAAACAGCTACAAGGGCCCAAATGTCTGCAGTGCTCTATGTAAACAGCTACAAGGGCCCAAATGTCTGCAGTGCTCTATGTAAACAGCTACAAGGGCCCAAATGTCAACAGTGCTCTATGTAAACAGCTACAAGGGCCCAAACATCTGCAGTTCTTCATATAAACAGCTACAAGGGCCCAAATGTCTGCAGTGTTCTATGTAAACAGCTACAAGGGCCCAAATGTCTGTAGTGCTCTATGTAAACAGCTACAAGGGTCCAAAATGTTCAACAGTTGCTCTATGTAACAAAAGCTACAAGGGCCCAAGAAACATCTGCAGTTCTTCAATATAAGAAACAGCCTACAAGGGCCCAATGTTTCTGCAGTGTTTTTCTATGTTAAAACAGCTAACAATGGCCCAAATGTCTGTAGTGCTCTATGTAAACACTACTAAGGGGCACCCAAAATGTCTGCATGTGCTCTATGTAAACAGCTACAAAGAGCCCCAAATGTCTGCAGTGCTATATGTAAACAGCTACAAGGGCCCAAATGTCAACAGTGCTCTATGTAAACAGCTACAAGGGCCCAAATATCTGCAGTGATCTATGTAAACAGCTACAAGGGCCCAAACGTCTGCAGTGCTCTATGTAAACAGCTACACGGGCTTAAATGTCTTCAGTGCCTTATGTAAACAGCTACAAGGGCCCAAATGTCTGCAGTGCTTTATGTAAACAGCTACACGGGCCCAAAAGTCAGCAGTGCTCTATGTAAACAGCTACAAAAGCCCAAATGTCTGCAGTGCTCTATGTAAATAGCTACAAGACCCAAATGTCTGCAGTGTGTCTGCAGTGCTCTATGTGAACAGCTACAAGGGCCCAAACGTCTGCAGTTTTCTATGTAAACAGCTGCAAGGGCCCAAATCTCTGCAGTGCCCTATGTGAACAGCTACAAAGGCCCAAATGTTTACAGTGCTCTATGTAAACAGCTACAAGGGCCCAAACGTCTGCAGTGCTCTATGTAAACAGCTACAAGGGCCCAAACGTCTGCAGTGCTCTATGTGAACAGCTACAAGGGCCCAAATGTTTACAGTGCCCTATGTTAAAAGCTACAAGGGCCCAAACGTCTGCAGTGCTCTATGTAAACAGCCACAAGGGCCCAAACGTCTGCTGTGCTCTATGTAAACAGCTTCAAGGGCCTAAACGTCTGCAGTGCTCTATATAAACAGCTTCAAGGGCCCAAACATCTGCAGTGCTCTATGTAAACAGCTACAAGGGCCCAAATGTCTGCAGTGCTCTATGTAAACAGCTACAAGGGCCCAAACGTCTGCAGTGCTCTATGTAAACAGCTACAAGGGCCCAAACATCTGCAAGTGCTCTATGTAAACAGCTACAAGGGCCCAAACGTCTGCTGTGCTCTATTTAAACAGCTACAAGGGCCCAAACGTCTGCAGTGCTCTATGTAAACAGCTACAAGGGCCCAAACATCTGCAGTGCTCTATGTAAACAGCTACAAGGGCCCAAACGTCTGCAGTGCTCCATGTAAACAGCTACAAGGGCCCAAACGTCTGCAGTGCTCTATGTAAACAGCTACAAGGGCCCAAACATCTGCAGTGCTCTATGTAAACAGCTATAAGGACCCAAATGTCGGCAGTGCTCTATGTAAACAGCTACAAGGACCCAAATGTCTGCTGTGCTCTATGTAAACAGCTACAAGGAACCAAATGTCTGCTGTGCTCTATGTAAACAGCTACAAGGAGCCAAATGTCTGCTATGCTCTATGTAAATAGCTTCAAGGGCCCAAATGTCCTGCATTGCTCCTTGTAACAGAACAAGGGCCCAAGAATCCTGCAGTGCTCTATGTAAACAGCTACAAGGGCCCAAATGTCTGCAGTGCTCTATGTAAACAGCTACAAGGGCCGAAATGTCTGCTGTGCTCTATGTAAACAGCTACAAGGGCCCAAATGTCTGCAGTGCTTTATGTAAACAGCTACACGGGCCAAATATCTGCAGTGCTCTATGTAAACAGCTTCAAGGGCCCAAACATCTGCAGTGCTCTATGTAAACAGCTGCACGGGCCGAAATGTCTGCTGTGCTCTATGTAAACAGCTACAAGGACCCAAATGTCTGCTGTGCTCTATGTAAACAGATACAAGGTCCCAAACGTCTGCAGTGCTCTATGTAAACAGCTACACGGGCCCAAATGTCTGCTATGCTCTATGTAAACAGCTACACGGGCCCAAACGTGTGCAGTGCTTCTATGTAAACAGCTACACGGGCCCAAATGTCTGCAGTGCTCTATGTAAACAGCTTCAAGGGCCCAAACGTCTGCAGTGCTCTATGTAAACAGCTTCAAGGGCCCAAACGTCTGCAGTGCTCTATGTAAACAGGTACAAGGGCCCAGATGTCTGCAGTGCTCTATGTAAACAGCTACAAGGGCCCAAACGTCTGCAGTGCTCTATGTAAACAGCTACACGGGCCCAAATGTCTGCTGTGCTCTAAATAAACAGTTATAAGGGCCCAAACATCTGCAGTGCTCTATATAAACAGACACAAGGGCCCAAACGTCTGCTGTGCTCTATGTAAACAGCTACAAGGGCCCAAACGTCTGCAGTGCTCTATGTAAACAGCTTCAAGGGCCCAAACGTCTGCAGTGCTCTATGTAAACAGCTTCAAGGGCCCAAACATCTGCAGTGCTCTATGTAAACAGTTACAAGGGCCTAAACGTCTGCAGTGTTCTATGTAAAAAGCTACAAGGGCCCAAACGTCTGCAGTGCTCTATGTAAACAGCTACAAGGGCCTAAACGTCTGCAGTGTTCTATGTAAACAGTTACAAGGGCCTAAACGTCTGGGCCAGTGAAAACTCTAGTAAACAGCTACAAGGCCCAAACGTCTGCGTGCTCTATGGTAAAACAGTACAAGGGCCCAAACGTCTGCAGTTGCTCTATGTAAACAGCTAAAAGGGCAAGGGCCCAAAACGTCTGCAGTGCTTATGTAAACAGTACGGGCCCAAAGTGCATTGCTCTATGCAGCTACAAGGCCAAACGTATGCAGTAAACTCTATGTAAAATTCAGCTCATAGGACTCAAATGTCTGCAGTGATCTATGTAAACAGCTACAAGGACCCAAATGTCTGCTGTGCTTCTATGAAACCAGCTACAAGGACAAATGTCTTGCTGTGCTCTATGGTAAACAGCTCACAAAGGACCCAAATAAAGCACTGCTGAAATCTCTCATGTAAACAGCTTCAAGGGCACCCAACGCGCTGCAGTGCTACTATGTAAACAGCTACAAGGGCCCAAAATGTCTGTAGTGCTCTATGTCAAACAGCTACAAGGGCCCAAATGTCACCAACATGTGCACGTCTATGTAAACAGCTACAGAGGGCAAAAAAACGTCTGCAGTGCTCTCATGTAAACAGCTACACGGGCCCAAATTTCTCAAGGCTAATGTAACGACAAGGCCACGGCTCAGTTCTGTAACGTCGGCAAATGTCTCTATGCTCTATGTAAAAGCTTCACGGCCAAACGTGTGCGTCCTTCTATGTAACAGTACATCGGGCGCAAATGTCTGCAGTGCTCTATGTTAAACAGCTTCAAGGGCCCAAAAGGTCTGCAGTGTTCCTGTAAAAAGCTACAAGGGCCAAACGTCTGCAGTGCTCTATTTAAACAGCTACAAGTGCCAAACTTATGTAGTGCTTAATGTAAACAGCTACCCGGGCGCAAACGTCTGCAGTGCTCTATGTAAACAGCTACAAGGGCCCAAGACGTTCTGCAGTGCTCTATGTAAAGCAGCTACAGGACCAAACATCTGCAGTGCTCTATGTAACAGTTACAAAGTGCCTAAACGTCTCAGTGTCTAATGTAAACAGCTACAAGCCCAAACGTCTGCAGTGCTCTATGTAAAAACACTACAAGGGCCTAAACGTCTGCAGTGCTCTATGTAACAAGCTACAATGCCTACAAGGCGTCTGCAGTGCTCTATGTAAACAGCTACAAGGGCCCAAACGTCTGCAGTGCTCTATGTAAACAGCTACAAGGGCCCAAACGTCTGCAGTGCTCTATGTAAACAGCTACAAGGGCCCAAACGTCTGCAGTGCTCTATGTAAACAGCTATAAGGACTCAAATGTCTGCAGTGCTCTATGTAAACAGCTACAAGGACCCAAATGTCTGCTGTGCTCTATGTAAACAGCTACAAGGACCCAAATGTCTGCTGTGCTCTATGTAAACAGCTACAAGGACCCAAATGTCTGCTGTTCTCTATGTAAACAGCTTCAAGGGCCCAAACGTCTGCAGTGCTCTATGTAAACAGCTACAAGGGCCCAAATGTCTGTAGTGCTCTATGTAAACAGCTACAAGGGCCCAAATGTCTGCAGTGCTCTATGTAAACAGCTACAAGGGCAAAAACGTCTGCAGTGCTCTATGTAAACAGCTACACGGGCCCAAATTTCTGCTGTGCTCTATGTAAACAGCTACACGGGCCCAAACGTCTGCAGTGCTCTATGTAAACAGCTACAAGGGCCCAAATGTCTGCAGTGTTCTATGTAAACAGCTTCAAGGGCCCAAACGTCTGCAGTGCTCTATGTAATCAGCTACAAGGGCAAACACGTCTGCAGTGCTCTATGTAAACAGCTACATGGGCCCAAATTTCTGCTGTGCTCTATGTAAACAGCTACACGGGCCCTAACGTCTGCAGTGCTCTATGTAAACAGCTACACGGGCCCAAATGTCTGTTGTGCTCTATGTAAACAGCTACACGGGCCCAAATGTCAGCAGTGCTCTATGTAAAGAGCTATACGGGCCCAAATGTCTGCAGTGCTCTATGTAAACAGCTTCAAGGGCCCAAACGTCTGCAGTGCTCTATTGTAAACAAAAGCTTCAAAGGGCCCAAACGTCAGCAGTTGCTCTAAATGTAAAAACAGATCAAAAGGGACCCAAATGTCTGCAGTGGCTTCTATGTAAACAGCTACAAGGGCCCAAACGTCTGCAGTTGCCTCTATGTAAAACAGCTACAACGGAGGGCACCCAAATGTCTGATGTGCTCTAAGTAAACAGCTACAAGGGCTCAAACATCTGCAGTGCTCTATGTAAACAGCCACAATGGCCCAAACGTCTGCTGTGCTCTATGTAAACAGCTCCACGGGCCCAAATGTCTGCTGTGCTCTAAGTAAACAGCTACAAGGGCTCAAACATCTCCAGTGCTCTATGTAAACAGCCACAATGGCCCAAACGTCTGCTGTGCTCTATGTAAACAGCTACAAGGGCCCAAACGTCTGCTGTGCTCTATGTAAACAGCTGCAAGGGCCCAAACGTCTGCAGTGCTCTATGTAAACAGCTACAAGGGCCCAAACGTCTGCAGTGTTCTATGTAAACAGCTTCAAGGGCCCAAACGTCTGCAGTGCTCTATGTAAACAGCTTCAAGGGCCCAAACATCTGCAGTGCTCTTTGTAAACAGCTACAAGGACCCAAATGTCTGCTGTGCTCTATGTAAACAGCTACAAGGACCCAAATGTCTGCTGTGCTCTATGTAAACAGCTACAAGGACCCAAATGTCTGCTGTGCTCTATGTAAACAGTTACAAGGACCCAAATGTCTGCTGTGCTCTATGTAAACAGCTACAAGGACCCAAATGTCTGCTGTGCTCTATGTAAACAGATTCAAGGGCCCAAACGTCTGCAGTGCTCTATGTAAACAGCTACAAGGGCCCAAATTTCTGCAGTGCTCTATGTAAACAGCTACAAGGGCAAAAACGTCTGCAGTGCTCTATGTAAACAGCTACAAGGGCCCAAATTTCTGCAGTGCTCTATGTAAACAGCTACAAGGGCAAAAACGTCTGCAGTGCTCTATGTAAACAGCTACAAGGGCCCAAATGTCTGCAGTGCTCTATGTAAACAGCTACAAGGGCAAAAACGTCTGCAGTGCTCTATGTAAACAGCTAAGGGCCCATGAGACGTAAAAAATGCCCATCAGTAACGTCTGCAGTGCACTATGTGAGGTGCACTAATGTAAACAGTATTCCCTAATCTGGAGCAGCCAGACTAAGAGGTGACACTCTGTAGCGTTAATTTGATTAAGTTTGCATGAATACCGAGGCTCTGGCTGGGTTCTGTGTTGTTGCAGAGCCTCAGTTGGGGAGTGCAGGGGTTGGTGCCGTTTGTTGGCATTTTATTGGTAAAGTTCGATATTATATGGTAACGAAGGTACGCACTGCAAGTACAGTCCACTCAGTAAGTGGTTTCCAGCTATTCTCCTTCCATTTACTAAAATACCAACAAACTCAACAAACGGTACCTTTACCCCCACAGAGGCTAAGCAACAACACAGAACCCAACCAGAAGTTGTATCTGGGAATTCGACACAGCAAATTAAGGCTAACTTGTTTGATAGGTTTGCATGAAAATTTTCAATTTACCTTAAAAAATTTAATTTTATTACTTATAAAAAGAAATAATGGCTTACATAGGGAAAAATAGAAAACAACGAACACTAGCGACTGTGAAGCGGAAAAAAAAATTAAAACTAGTACCATTTGCAGACCACAAGCTTATACGAGTTATGAGATTGATGAAACACGCTCTTGGTTATGTCATTCTCTTCAAACTGACTGTAATAATAGAGATGCAAAATCCACTAACTCCTCTTAATGTAAGCTCACCTCACCTGCAAATGCGGTCCCTGATGAAAGAAAATACTCCGGGTTCTCGAATGTTCCCGACCAGAGGAATGAAGACTGGGCACTCGCTCATCAACACGCACCGCCCTGGTGACCAAACATGGAGGTTTTCTTTGAAAAAGTCAGACTCACTTGGATATATACGTATATAAAAAAATACTTTTCGGTGTAACTTCCAATGCAAGAATAAAATTCTACCTGGAATAACATTTTTATAATGTATAGGAGAGTTGATGACCTCACAAATTAGCACTTGAAATGTATTTTTTCATGTTGTGATCATAAGTAGCACATTACTTTACTTGAATCAGCATTCGTCCCTAATTATTGCAAAATTCTCATTACGAAAACGGCACTGATTCTTAGACCATTATAATCACATTGCGTATGAAAGATCGCGCACGTGCGCCTGTGTGCCTGTGAAAAAAAAGAGAAATTCCTGTCAAGATATAACTTGACAAAGTTACCTTGCTGTTGGTCGAGCGACGTGCAGGATTCAGATGAGGGGTTACTGATCCTGGTAGAAACAGCAGTGCCAAAGCTGTCGTGAAGGATGCGGTCAACATTTCTTGAATGGCCAAATCTGATACCTGCAACTAAGCATACGCAAACAACTTGACATCTTTCCTTCCTTCCTTTCTGTCTTCCGCCTTATATACAATAGAACACAATATGAAATTTTGGCAAAAAGCCAAGCACTGGGACCTATGAGGTCATCGACAGTAAGAAGGTCTGAAAGGTGTAACAGGAGGCATACCTCAAAGCAGCTGCACTATGAAACGATTGTTGGAAGAGAGTGAAAAGGCAGATGGAAGCGAGATCATATAGACGGAGGTACAGTAAAACGAATGAAAGAGGTCGCAGATAGGGGCCCACGGGACGCTGCAAAGGCCCTCAAGTAATGTCTACAGTGCACTACGTGTGGTTCGTATATAATGGAGTTCGTATGTAATGCGCATGGAACTATGAACATGGAATGGACATGCGCGAAATCGCCGTGTGCAGCTTGCCGCCATTGCAAAGGGTGGCGGGAGCTATGTATCACAATGCCCGCCTCGCCATACGGGAGTGTAATCTCTTAATTTTCCATGACAATATCTTGTCATCTTTGACATTTGTTGCATTATGTGGAAGAAAATGTAGTAGTAGACAATTCAATCTAGCAATTTCTGTTTACATGATAATACTTTTAAAATAGACCTAAAATTATTGGCATTAATAAGACTAACATTAATAAGTGATCGGTAAAAATAAATGATCTACGTATATCAACAAGTGTGTTTCTTTTTGTAATAATGAAGACTGACATTAATAATATAAGAAAGCAATAAGCATAAGTCAACATAATTACAACTGAAGTCCATTATGTCATGATGATAGGTTAATCCCTAGGTGACACAGACTGGATAGCAAGGTGATAAGACCTAGGTAGCGCATAAAATGCAATTATTGATACTTAGAATGATATTAAATACAAGGGGTTCAACAGGCTTTAGTGGTAAAATCTATTACACAACCCAATGGCAAAGCCATGAAGTCACTCGGTCTCAGCACATGGCAGGCATGATTATTTCTACTGTATGAGACATATAGTACGTGCGTCGTTGGGTTCATTGGAAACTGCTTTTAACAGATTATATTTTAATTAAAATTTATATTAAAAAATTTGGAGCAGTAGAGTAAAAAAGTGAACGAAGGCAAAATACTTATCTGGATATCTTTGCTTAAAACACTGCAGCTCCATATTTTCTACACGCTTAATCATATACATTTAAAAGGGATTTTCAAGAGCGTTCCAATGAGCCTATATTTATTAAAATCGGTCGAAAATTAAGGACGACACAGTGAAAAAAGCGTCTGCAAGACTATGGTTTAATTATTTAATAGATTAGTCCAGCGTCTTCTCCACCCTTTCCAATGGAGCCACGCAGTGACAATAAGCGTCAATATATTTATACGCGCATGTCCATTCCATGTTTATAGTTCCAAGGTAATTCGTGAGTGAAGTAAGAGTGTAGCTACCCCCAAAAACATCAAAAAGAAGAGGAAGAAAAGGCTCCGGGCTTCGAAGTAACACCGACGAAGCCTGTGGTCATTTTCTTCCTCTGTATTTACAATCTTTCACATATTCTTATAATCATCATATTCTTAACATTTAATTTTCTCCCGATTTCATACTAATATTCTACCACATCCAGCACAGGACTCAATCGGGGAAAGGATGGCCCAACTGCTTTATTTCATCCATTATTCAAACACATAATTTCTTTTTCCGCGTCAATTCTCAAATACAAACTCACTCATGCCCCTGATGTATGTATGCATGTGTGAGTACCGTTCGGTCAAAAGCCCCTTTTACTGTCCACAAACGATTTATACAAAGTGAAGTCATATGTGGCTAAAGAGACTACGAAGGGACAAAACTGAAAACAGAGTAGCAAAGCAAAATGAATCACTTTTGCTCAACAGTCGCTTGTACCATTAATAAAAAAAGAAAGAAAGAAAAAACAAGGGAATCCCACGACAGCCGTCGCATCATTACACCATTCAGCCATGAGCCAAAATGGAAGGAAGGACAAACTTGTCATTCATGAAGGGTGAGCAACTCTGATTCACGTATCAAAAGCAAAATAATAAGCATATCTCGGAGATAATACGGCAGTTTCCTAGATTTTTTCCTTTCATGATGATGTCATGTCATAAATTATTCTAACTATATACTTACAGCCATTTACGTACGTAGTACCTGGCGACATAAAATTGTAAGTTTTCAATTTCGTTTGTACTTTTCTGTTTGGTTACAATATGAAAGAAACAAGAATCACAGGCACCCTTATTACAAAGTTGGCTACTCTGTTCCCGATGTTCCGCACGACAGGGATGCGATGCAAGGTCACCGGAACGTGGAAGGAAGGAAGGAAGGTCGAGAGCGAAAACACGGATTTTATGAATATTTTTCAGAAATCGGTTGAAGGGACACAGTTCCGGACCTGACTCTGGTTTTCCAGAACAATTCCTGAGAGAATTTTCTCTCTCTTCATCACGGACAACTAAATGATGATATTGCAAGTTACAAAGCTTAACCATGAATCCGATGATAAACTGCCTCCTAGAATCAATATCAAACTGAAAAAGAAAACTTTAATTATAGTTGATGGAGAGAAGAAAAGGTTGTATACAGGTTACCTGTTCTGCCAGAGGGGCGATAGTACTTTGTTCTGATAGACTGCGCACGCGCACAGTAGCAGGACTTGCGATAGACAGACTGGCGAAGGTAGGAAGAGTAAGCTGAAAAAAATAAAATATAAAAGAAGGATTTTTAAAATAAAAGAAGTATAGGCGAAGCATGAGACCACAAGAACTAAAAGTGGATATTTTAAAAGAAGGAAAGATATTCACATATGGAAACTGGTCAAGAAAACAGGAAATATAATTTAATGAAAAGATAAAGAATTTTAAGAAGCTTCTGTACACTACAAAAATTCAAAAGAAAAATAAAGAAAAAGGAAAACTACTTCCAAAGCCTGTAGGAGATAAACGATTAGAAATAAGTGAAAAAAAAATTGCAAAACAGGAGAAAATCATTTACAAAAGGAACAATACAAAAATGATCAACGACAAAACTAAACTGACTACGATTTAAGAAAATAATATGTGCAAATAAGGAAAAGAAATGTATATACAATAGTTATTTACTTATGCAATTCACAAAGTTTAGAGAAAATTCTAAAGGGTCCCAGTAGAAGAAAGATATGCTAACTTGGTGTCCTTCTACGGGTCTTACGTATATAGCAGATGAAACTTTTTAAAACTCAAACACATTGCGCAGTTAGACTAGACGACCCTGTTTCTTATTTGCCGCTGCAATTTGAAGGTGGGTCTTTCCTTGACCAAAGTGACCGCCAAGGGTTTTCGGGGGTCTTTATTAAGGACTATTGTAGAATCACAACAACTGTGCATTTGATGTCTAGGCCAGTCCCTTACGACGCTCCCGATTGGCTGTTGATAAGCCAATCACAAGGCAGGAAACTCTCAGTCCCTCTCGAGAGTTCACATGAGTAGGATCTATGTTCCACCTCTCCTGAGGGATACGGCTTTCAAAAGTATCCCTCAGGAGAAGTGGAGCATACATCCTACCAATGTGAACTCTCTCTCGAGACTGAGAGTTTTCAGCCCTGTGACTGGCTTATCAACAGCCAATCAGGAGCGTCGTAAGGGACTGGCCTAGACATCAAATGCACAGTTGATGTGAATCTACTATAGTATTTCTTTGGGGGTCATTATATTTGCTTGATTGATATCTACTGTCTTTTGTTTATGTTTTTACGGACATCCCCAACGGGCTAGTACTAAACACGCCGCAAATGTGGATACAATCCGGATCAAAACCCTTGGGGGTCGCAGTCACACTCTCGCAAAGATCCGTCATGTTCAGAAGTGGCAAATGTTTACGTCATCATCTGCTAACTCATTTTGAATGACAAACGAAGCAAACGAACAATCAGGGGCGTTACATTTTAACGCAATAATGCCGTTTATGAAGTGAAGAAATTTGGATTCTAAAATGAAACGAGAAAAACATGTAGCATCTACTGGCTATTTCCGTCCGTTACTGTGTTCAAGTTCCTGTGTTTAACTTTAAATCTTGAGATCACATGAGTCGCTTACTCTTTTCTGTCCTTTATTGAAGCTTGTGAACTGTCAAGATATAGTATCAAATCCTTAATTTGTTCATTTCGGACATTAGCGTTTGCTGGATTCGTACTGATATGAATTCTTGCTTGGAAAAATCCCCTATTTGAACACTATTTTTTGTTGTTATTTAAGAAAAAAATTTTCTTATTTGTGATACTTTCGAGATGGCATTCATCCGGTCGCTATTTAAAACGAAAACAATCTAATCACCGGATGGAAGGAGTCATTACATAACATTATACTGTACTTTAACACTTAGCACGCACCGTAAGAGAGAGAGAGAGAGAGAGAGAGAGAGAGAGAGAGAGAATCTTGAATAAATCGCACGTATCACTAGACAGATCTAATCAAGAAAAAACTATGTAGTGGGCTCAATGAAGCGCCTACCTTGAGCCACCGAAGGTAGAACAAACGGCCCACACAGAACGAGGAGACAGAAGGCCAACGACGCCGAGAAACAGTTCATGAGAGGCGCCTTCATCATCACAACCGGTCAACGCCTTAATTCACGCTGCTTTTTTTCCAAGTCGTTGTCCTAGATCGACCTCTTGGGAAGTCTCTTTTGCTTGCTTTCGGAGATTTCGTGCGTCTCGTCGTCCTAATGAGGAGAATGAGTAGGAGGTCATTTTGAAATTAAATTACTTTTTCCATGGCATTCATACACATCCATCCACCGAGTTCTGCTATGAGCTCACTCAAGTCACCAAAAACAACATCAATAATAATAATAATGGTTGAGCAGCTGATTTGAATGAAAGGGCAGATGACCGAGAGAAAGCATAGTTGGTAAATTTGGAGTGTTTGGAGTGAATGAGAAGTCTTTGGGAAATGCGTCTTGAAAAGAAACAAATCACTAGGGATAGGGAAGTTCTGGAAAAAACAATATTCGCTAGTATAATGTTTTGGGATTTGGAAAATAGTGGAAATAAAAGTTAGTACTACAGCGCAGAATAAACAGTGATTCAACCTGAATAAAGGTGAAAAGGTAAATGAACGTATAGGAACTAACTGGATTGGAACGATTCAAAATATGTCTATGAAAGTAAATGAGATCAATAAGTTCGAAAAGAAAGCAAAGGAAGCAGATGCGAAGAGGAAGAAATTTTGGCTTGGATCAAAGATACTGAAATGGAAACTCCAGGGCGAGATCATGTTTCGCAAAGGAGGATTGTGGGTAAGGCAGCCACACAGGAAGGACATATAACAGAGCTGCATGGGGGGTGGGGGGAAATCAAGAATGCAATGAAACCACTCTGCAAAGAAAAATTGCTAAAAGACCATCGTGAGTGGGTAGAAAAAAACTGACCGTCTGCCAGATGGTATAAGACATTGACTGATCTAGTGCCTCATCCCATAGACAGGCACACACCAAGAAAACTTGCTGTGATCATCCACAGACTCAGGCTAGGATATAAAGCCTGCTGGGAAATTATGGAAAACAGTGTCAGACCATGTGAACGCTGTCAAGAGGAAACACAGCAACCACTCCTTCACTACCTGCTGGAATGCAGAGAAACAGCACAGCTAAGTCTTAGGTGCAGCACAAAATGAATTACCTGCACAAGATGCTGAGCATGCAGCTGCCACAGTCACAAAGACAATCATTGAAAACTTAGAAGAGCATGCCCAGGTGCTCTACAACCTACCTCCACCAAGGTAAAGCATCCACTATCATTCTTTTAAAACTTTACCTACGCTACCACTGAAATCCTCCCGCAGGGACCCAAGGGAGTAAAGGGTTGGACAACCCCACCTGCACCGCTTCTCCGATATTCAAAAGCCTTACATTCTTTCAAACTTCTACTATAATATGACATGATGGCCCTCTCTTAACTGACACCATCATCCTTCCCCTGTCCACTCCTATCTCTACAACTAAAGATATTTCCAATTTCAAAAAACTAACCGTGTACCTAATGAATCTTTTCAGATCACCTAAGGGCCGAACAAGGGAAAGGCCCGTGCCAACAAGAAGTGTTAGCTTAATACAACAACAACAACAACAACAGGGGTGGGGGGCCCCACTGAAATGAGAGATTCAGCCAGGGAAAAAAAGACAGTGTTAGAGATATTGCTCAAGTGACAGCTGAGGGTATAACATCAATGGAAATCCATAAACCTTCAGACAGCCAAAGAAGAGAATGATGATGTGAGTAGGATATACTAGAGTTGTATGGCAGACGAATTTCATTTGTTAAAAGGTTTTAGAAATATCATTGTGAAAATAAGGGTTGAATGTGTATCCGGAGAAGTGGTTGCTTTTGCGTAAAGGTAGATCTCATACAAGAATGTTATGTTTCCATACAATTCAGCATTTTTACAGATGGAATGATAAGAGATGTCAGCGAAAAGCGGTAAATTTAGGTGCAAGTTAGTGGTAAGGAAATGGTTATGTACGTGGAGTGCGCTAAGATAATGTTTGTAGGTGATATATTGTAAATTGAAGTAATGCAGAGAAGCTCCAGAGTAAAGAAGATTTTGACAATGTTTGTAAGCAGAGAAAGTAGAAAATGATTATTTGCAAGAGAACAGCTATGAGGTTCAGTGAAAGGCAAGATGGTGGAGAAATAAATGTTGACACAGTTGGAGTGAAAAGGGCAGTGACTGAGTCACAAGTAGGCGAAGCAGCAAATGTAACAGGAGCTATAAAATGGGTTTAGAGGATTTGTCACTTAGCTTGTTGGACGGTGTCAGGAAACCCACACTAAATCTCTTTTGCCTTAACACCTTTGTCCGCTTACAGACTACTAACCTCAGATAAGTTTCAGCGTAATAGTATATGTGGAACACATAGGTAGGAAGGGTGGGAAGTGTATAGATGTGACAAAGATACGATCAAACGCTCAATAAGAATAAGTGCTTTGCTTGGTGAAAAGGATGTATTATACAGAAGGATGAGAAGACGAAGACCCTTAATAATCCTAGAAAAACAAGCGAGTGCCACAAAGTGCCACAGGAAGTTGGCAAGTTGCCGATGAATCCTCTTTGCTCAGGTTGACCTCTGATTCAGCACTTAGATTATGAAGTTGGGCTGACTGTTTGTTTTTCTCTAGAGTTATCGCATTAAAAAAAAAACGAGCTTATTGGTGAAAATGGTAAAGATGACAACGAACATGTGAAGGCAAAAGCTACTCAAAGCATTCAATGCAAGACCACCGTGGCAGAAGGGCAATTGCATGTCCTTAGGTTCACAAGGTTTGAATAAACTTGGTAGACTAGTAACCTTTAAAAATGGGAAAAAATGTCCATAAAATCTTGGGTCGAATCGTGCGTTCCAAAAAAGTAAACACCACACACTGGTGTACCTTTCCTCAATGAATTGGCAGCACTTGGTCACGCCAAGTGGTGACTGAAAACCTCAAGAAGCTTCCGAAGAAATCGTTTGAAACCTCTATAGAGTTCATAAAGTTATCACGCAAAAAAATCACTCACGCAAAAAAACACAAACATTTCCAAGTCACGGTAATTGCAATGAAAAGTAATAATAATAATAATAATAATAATAATAATAATAATAATAATAATAATAATAATAATAATAATAATAGGACTCATGCAGAAGAGTGTGATCCTAGAAACGGCGCACATAATAAGAAAAACGATGGACTCTTAAGGAGGCAGGATGCAACCCGGAACCCCACATTATAAATACCAGCCAGTCGAATTGGAGGACTGTGATAGACAAAAAAAAAATAAATAAATAAAAAAATATATATATAATAATAATAATAATAATAATAATAATAATAATAATAATAATAATAATAATAATAGGGCAACAACGCTCATTTAGCCAAATTTCATTATAGAAGATTATAGCGATTCTATCTATAGTATGCATAGAGGCTCATTCCTTAGTGTTTTATGCTCCACAGGGAAGTTATAATACGAACATCAATAATAATCAGTCTCACGTTAATCAGTCTTGGATGCAAGTCTCAAACGCAGACGGCGGGGCAAATGAGAACCGGTATTGTTTCAAAAGTTGTTCCTAAAGTAGTACACATTACTGTAGTATAAAGGGAGGCGGGTGAACTAAGGCACATACATACTCTCCTGTTTGATATTTAGTTTGTAAAGACATACATTACCTTGAGACGCTGTCTGTCTTCGTAAAAGAAGAAAAAAAAAAAAAAAATACTGACACCCACCGTCTCTCTTTCAATCAAGTCTAATTAGGAACAAAGATTCGGAAATTCGCGGTTTGGTTAGGTTGCATAATATTTTCGTTCCTCTTATTCAGATATATACTCACACAAGCTTATGTACACACACACACACACACACACACACACACACATATATATATATATATATATATATATATATATATATATATATATATATATATATATATATATATATATATATATATATATATATATACGTTATACGGAGTACAACGTAAATCATAGATAAATAAAAGACCTCATTCTAACAGCAAAATCCGAGAATTCAACTGCAGACCATCAAGTACAAAATTTCAGACGGGGAGAGAGAGAGCTGAAGCAAGAGGAGTAACGCATGAATTAAATTACGTATAAGTATACGTGAACAAGCGCACCTTATACAAAATCTCTTTCGTATAGAAATATTCAGTCCTTCAGATGAACGTTCACCTTTAGAGTCCTATTCAAAAGTAACTAGGACTCTGAAGGTGAACTATCTCATCTCGCTAACGAAAAAGGTATAAAAAATCGAAAAAAAGAAAGAAAGAAGTTATCCGACAGGCACTACTTGCTACTGCTACAACTTTGACCTTGAGACAGAAGGCTACTACACCTCGCTAAGTAATGATTAGCACAAAATGCCTGTTCTTAGCTTTCTTTCCACATTATAGATTACAGAAAGCTCTACAAATCCATATATTTTCTAGATTTTTGCTGTATTAATGTTGGCAGTTTTAGCTTTACTACAGTATGACCAAAACAGAAACAGATTAGACTAAGTTTCTTACTGTATACACTCTATCTTATAAAAACTTACATTTTATGTTATATACGTGTTGTAAGTTACTAAATCTAAAAACGTACATTCTATCTGTTTACATAGAAAATAAATGACTAGTATATTCTTATATGATTTTTCTGTGTAGACAACATGAGTCTACTGATAGCGAACTCCTTATTTAAATGTGGCATCATCTAAGCCGCTCGCACAATGAAGGTGCATAGTTCTATAGTTCCAGCTTCGGGACAATACGGAACGAATATATATATAACTTTTCACTCTAATAACTGTCAATTTGCCGAACCTTCTCTTTGTAGGCCTTCCTCTCGTCATTCTATCCCAGTGATCAAACCCTTTTCACCACACTGATCTCTCTTTTTTTCTAAGCTAGTTTTTTTTCTATTTTTCGACGTTTTTTTTATAGTTCAACGTTTCTACCCTCACAATTCATACCAAATGCTCCCCTTCTTTCTTGTTCAGTCCCATTCATCAACCTCGTTGGCCTTCCACAGAAGTGAAACGTTTCAACAATACACAAACTTTTCGATTCCACAAAAGAATTCCAGTAAACTTCCCTCCTTCCCGTTAAGTTGTGATTTACATCAGTCCATATTCTCAGCATCCACTCTCAAATCCCTGATCAAGGCAGTATTTCCACTATGCTACCATCCATTTATCACACCACCTTCCTCGCATCCATTACCCACATAATCTTACATATTCTTAAGCTTGCTTTCGACTGGTCTCCCTCTGCCGGACATTTTCATACATTCAACGCTTTAGGTTTTCTCTTATGACCGAAAATGACAGACAAATATCCACAAACATCAGTCGATTCACATAGCAAGTATCCTCAGTCTCTCATGCTGTAACTTTCTGAATTTTCAGAGCCTTTCCCCTGCATATCAAATGACAGCCAAAGGGCCTAACTCACCACTCGTTGGGATCTAATTTGACGTCATATCAGTCACTCTTCACATACCAAAACACAAAAAGACAAGGCCTTGACAAGGTCTCTGGTCTCACCAAGAAATATTTAATCTGGCCCCTGGATTTTCTTTACAATGAAATGGAACGTATTACTAGGTAACAATATTAAAGACAAGAACTGAATAGAAAAAATTGCTTTGAAAGAAACTCCTTACTGGGTTACAAAATATTTAAAGAACACGAAACACGAGAGATAACGAGAGAGATTGTTTTTGCACTATAAGAACATGAAAGCATTCTGATCAAGTAGTAATCTCTTCATACGGACTGTGAAAGCGTGTCCATGACCCGCATGAGGAAGCGGCAGTATAAAAAATTTTTGCAGTACCTATCAATCTCTGCACAAAGAAACCGATTTCATGGCTTATAAAAGATTCCAAAAGAGTCAAGGCTGGATGATGCCAGGTTGAATAATTCGAAAATTAACTGTCAGTGGAGTGGAACTGCTGTTATTTACAGATGCCAGTTTTACAATAAGGAAAGATAAGAAAGACTGACAAAGAATTCCTCATCGGCTTACAGT